>NC_090444.1:1085328907-1085629693 GCF_031143425.1 Pleurodeles waltl | reverse complement strand
GTCTATATTTTTATGATTTTGATACACATGAGTCACAGTATCTTGTACTGCAGGCAAGTTATGCGTGGGTGGCAGATTCACTGGTAAAGTGTTGGGATGATAGCACTAGAGCCCCAAGAATGGAGTGGTGTCTGCAGAGGAATGGTAAGAGTTATTGTATGCTAATTCTGCTAACCACAACAAGACAACACAAGCAATGTCTGCAACATTAGTAAAACAACGCATCAATTGTTTTAAAGTCTGATTCAGTCTCCCAGTTTGACCGTCCATTTGTGGATGGTAACTAGTGGAAAGGGAGGCTGAGATGTGAAGCGCAGAGCACCAGGTCTGCCAGAAATGCGATGAAAATTTACTTCCTCGATCTGATAGTATCACTTTTGGGAGACCATGTAAGTGTACAACTTGTTGTAATAACAAGGTGGCTGATTGACTGGAAGTAGGCAGAGATTTACAGGCAACAAAATGCACATATTTTGTAAGACTGTTGACTATAACCAGAATCACAATATGTTGTTGTACTTTGGGTAGCCCAATGATAAAGTCTATAGATGTGTGTTCCCAGGGTATTGATGACGTTGTTATTGCCTGTAATAAACCTTTAGGTTTGCTATGGTCTGTTTTGCATCGCACGCAGATTTCACAGTTCTGAATTTTTTGTAGGGCATCTTTTCTTAGTGTTGGCTGCCAGAAATGTCTTTGCATATGTGTAGGAAAGTACCATCTTGCCTGGCATGTTACCCCCATTTTTACTTGTGTGTCAGTTTGTTTTTGCCTGTCTCACTGGGATCCTGATAGCCAGGACCCCAGTGCTCATAGTTGTGGCCTAATTGTGTGTTCCCTGTGTAGTGCCTAACTGTGTCACTTAGGCTCTGCTAATCAGAACCTCAGTGCTTATGCTCTCTCTGCCTTTAAAATTGTCACTGCAGGCTAGTGACCATTTTTACCAATTCTAATTGGCACACTGGAACGCCCTTATAATTCCCTAGTAGATGGTACCTAGGTACCCAGGGTATTGGGGTTCCAGGAGATCCCTATAGGCTGCAGCATTTCTTTTGCCACCCATAGGGAGCTCAGACCAACATTACACAGGACTGCCACTGCAGCCTGAGTGATATAACGTCCACGTTATTTCACAGCCATTTCACACTGCACTTAGGTAACTTATAAGTCACCTATATATCTAAACCTCACTTCGTGAAGGTTAGGTGCAAATTTACTAAGTGTGAGGGCACCCTGGCACTAGCCAAGGTGCCCCCACATAGCTCAGGGAAATTTCCCCGGACTTTGTGAGTGTGGGGACACCATTACACGAGTGCACTACATATAGGTCAACACCTATATGTAGCTTCACAATGGTAACTCCAAATATGGCCATGTAACATGTCTAAGATCATGGAATTGTCCCCCCATGCCAAATATGGTATTGGGGTGCCAATTCCATGCATCCCCGGGGCTCCAGCATGGACCACGGGTACTGCCAAACTAGCTCTCTGGGGTTTTCACTGCAGCTACCACTGCTGCCAACCCACAGACAGGCTTCTGCCCTCCTGGGGTCTTGCCAGCCCAGTTCCAGTAAGGCAGACCAAAGGATTTCCTCTGAGAGAGGGTGTCACACCCTCTACCTTTGGAAATAGGTGTTAAGAGCCTGAGAGGAGTAGCCACTCCTGGCCTCTGGAAATACTTTGAAGGGCACAAATGGTCCCTCCTTGCATAAACTAGTCTACACTGGTTCAGGGCACCCCCAGCCCTGCTCTGGCGTGAAACTGGACAAAGGAAAGGGGAGTGACCACTCCCCTGTTCATCACCACCCCAAGGGTGGTACCCAGAGCTCCTCCATAGTGTCCCAGACCTCTGCCATCTTAAATGCAGAGGTGTGAGGGCACAATGGAGGCCTCTGAGTGGACAGTGCCAGCAGGTGATGTCAGAGACCCCTCCTGATAGGTGCTTACCTGACTAGGTGGCCAATCCTCCTCTGAGGGCTATTTAGGGTCTCTCCTGTTAGCTTTTCCTCAGATAACGAATGCAAGAGCTCACCAGAGTTCCTCTGCATCTCCCTCTTTGACTTCTGCCAAGGATTGACTGCCGACTGCCGACTGCTCCAGGATGCCTGCAAAACTGCAACAAAGTAGCAAGAAGACTACCAGTGACATTTTAGCGCATAATCCTGTCGGCTTTCTCAACTGTTTCCTGGTGGTGCATGCTCTGTGGGCTGTCTGCCTTCACCCTGCACTGGAAGCCAAGAAGAAATCTCCTGTAGGTCGATGGAATCTTCTCCCTGCTAACGCAGGCACCCAACTTCTGCTTCACCAGTCCTCTGGGTCCCCTCTCATCGTGACGAGCATGGTCCCTGAAACACAAGTGCTAGATCCAAGTGACCCCAACAGTCCAGTGGTCCATCTGTCCAAATCTGTCCAGACAGTAATCCTGTATACTGCATGAACTGCAGCTGCTAGGGCTTCTGTGAACTTTTGCAAGGAATCCTTCATGCACAGCACAGCCCAGGTCCCCATCACTCCGTCCTGCTTTGCTCAACTCGCTGATTTGACCACCAGCTTCGTGGGACCCTCCTTTGTAGTGTTGGGATGACTACCGTGCTCAGTTTTCTTGAACCCACGTTCAAGTACTTCTGTGGGTGCTGCCTTCTTCTGCATGGGCTCTCTGGGTTGCAGAGGGCCCCCTCTGTCTCCTCTTCCAAGTGGCAACCTCCTGGTCCTTCCTGGACCCAGGCAGCACCCAGTATCTTCAACCGTGAACCTTGCAGCTAGCAAGGCTTGTTTGTGGTATTTCTGCATAGAAACAACTCTGCATCCTCCAGAATTCCATGGGACATCATCTGTGCAAAGGAGAAACTCCTGGAATCTTCAGTTGTTGCAGAATCTTCAGCTTCTTCCATCCAGAGGCAGCCATTTTGCACCTTCATCCGGGGTTTAGTGGGCTCCTGCCCCCGCTAGACACTTTTGTGACTCTTGGACTTGGTCCCCTTCCTTTGCAGGTGCTCAGGTCCAGGAATCCGTCTTCAGTGCTTTGCAGTCAGTTGTGGTCTTTGCAGAATCTGCTATCATGACTTTAGTGTGTTTCTGGTGACGTAGGTTTATTTTATTCCTACTTTTCAGGGTCTTGGGGTGGGGTATCTTGGACACCCTTAGTGATTTCTTACACTCCCAGCGACCCTCTACACACTACACTAAGCCTGGGGTCCCTAAGTGGTTCGCATTCCACTTTCTTAGTATATGGTTTGTGTTGCCCCTAGGCCTATTGCATCCTATTGTATTCTACAGTGTTTGCATTACTTTTCTAACTGTTTACGTACCTGATTTGGTTTGTGTGTATATTTTGTGTATTTTACTTACCTCCTAAGGGAGTGTATCCTCTGACTTATTTTTGGCACATTGTCACTAAAATAAAGTACCTTTATTTTTAGTAATTCTGAGTATTGTGATTCTTATGAGATAGTGCTATATGATACAAGTGGTATGGTAGGAACTTTGCATGTCTCCTAGTTCAGCCTAAACTGCTCTGCTATAGCTACATCTATCGGCCTAAGCTGCTAGAACACTACTAATCTACTAATAAGGGATAACTGGACCTGGCACAAGGTGTAAGTACCATCAGGTACCCACTATAAGCCAGGCCAGCCTCCTACAATAAGTTCCACTGTCTTTTTTGGACAGGGATGTCCTACCATAGGGTTAACATGTGACCACAAAAATGATGTTTGCTGAAGTTCTTGCGTGGGCAGATATACTTTGGAATAATATAATTGTAAACCTTGTTTAATGGAATTTTCTCACTCTGCTTGAGCCAGTCTGACCAGCTTGTTACTGGGCACTCCTGTTGGATATCGATGAGAAAGGTTTCAGCTGAGGTAACACATAGGTGGTCATTATGACCCTGGCGGTATTACAACCGCAGGGCCAAAACAACGGGAGCACCGCCAACAGGCTGGCGGTGCCTTCCGGCGTATTTTGACCGTGGCGGTAGCACCGCGGTCGCACCGCCGGGGCCGGTGATTTTCCACCACAATGGCCCAGGGGATTACGAGTCTCCGACCGCCAGTCTTTTTCTGGCGGTCTGAACCACCAGGAAAAGGCTGGCAGTACGGGGTCTCGTGGGGCCCCTGGGGGCCCCTGCACTGCCCATGCCACTGGCATGGGCAGTGCAGGGGCCCCCTGACAGGGCCCCATGCGGCTTTTCACTGTCTGCTGTGCAGACAGTGAAAAGCGCGACAGGTGCAACTGCACCCGTCGCACGGCCGCAACACCGCCGGCTCCATTTGGAGCCGGCTCCCATGTTGCGGCCCACATCCCCGCTGGGCCGGCGGGCGGAAACCAGGTTTCTGCCCGCCGGCCCAGCGGGGATCTCCAAATGGCTGCGGTGGGGGTACGGCTGCATTGGCGGCCGCATGGCGGTGAGATCTTGGCGGGCGGCTGATGCCGCCCGCCAAGGTCATAATGACCCCATAGTACCTTTGAAGGTGCTACAATTGAAAGAAGTTTGTCGGGACAGGGCATCTGCTTTTCAGTTGTTTATTCCTGGTCTAAAGGTCCTGATGAAATTGAACTCTGCAAAAAACATCATCCAATGCATTTGTCTTGGAGTCAAGATTCTGGCTGAAATTATAAATTGTAAATTTTTATGGTTTGTGTATACTGTGATTATGTGATCTGCCCCTAAAAGTTAATGCCTCCATTCCTTAAAGGCATCACGAATAGTCAATAATTATTTTTCTTCAGTTGTGTAATTTTGCTCTGCACTATTCAATTTTCTAGACATGTAGGCCACAGGATGAAGTTGTCCTGTGTCATTGTGACATTGTTGTAAGATAGCCCCAATTGCTAAGTCAGAAACATCTGCTTCTACTATAAAGGGTTTCATGTTATCGGGGTGAGTTAACACCGGAGCAGTCGTGAATGTGGTTTTTAAATTTTGAAAGGCTATTTCTGCTTCATCTTACCATTCAAAGTCTACCTTTTTCCTAAGCAACCTGGTAATAGGAGCCAGTGCTGAGTAAAATGGTAGATGAAGCGACAATAGAAATTCGCAAATCCTAAAAAACACTGAACTACCCTTACAGACTTTGGTGTTGGCCACTCTGTTATAGCTTGTATTTTCTTTTCCGTCATCTCCATGCCAGCGGGTGTGAGAATTACTCCCAGAAATTCTACTTGGGTAACATGAAACTCACATTTGCTTAGTTTACAATATAAAGAATGTTTTCTTATGATCCATAGGACTTGTTTCACATGATTTTCATGATCAGCTACAGACTCTGAATTAATGAGGATGTCATCTAAGCAGACAATAACAAAACTATCTAGAAGATCTCGCAACACATCATTAAAAAACATTTGGAATGCAGCTGGAGCATTACAGAGACAAAAGGGCATGACCAGGTATTCAAAAAGGCCATACCATGTTCTAAAAGCATTTTTCCATCCGTCCCCTTCTCTTATGCAGACTAGGTGATAAGCCCCACATATATCCAATTTTGTATACTGTATATGACTGCTGATTTGACCTAATAAGACTGGGATAAGAGGAAGAGGATACTTATCCTTCACCGTGATCTTATTCAGTGCTCTATAGTCTATACATATTCTTAATTCTCTTTTAGCTTTTGATACGAAGAAGAGTGGAGAAGCAGTGGATGAGCGCGAGGGGCGGATAACCCATTGGCAAGATATTCATCTAAGTATTGTCATAGGTGTTTATTCTCATTTTCAGAAAGTGCATATATTCTGCAATTGGGTACTAGGGTTCCTAGATGTAGGTCAATTTGACAATCATATGACCTATGAGGTGGAAGAGTTGCTGCTTGTTCTTTACTGAAAACATCTTCAAATTGTAGATATTCAGGGGGCAACTCAATTTCTTTCTCTGCTGCAGTCGCGATCTGTACAATGGGAATTTGAAATTCTCTGGGATTGGATTGGACGTAGCAGTGAGTGATACAATATCGAGAGGAAAACTGTAATTCTCGTGCTTGCCAGTGTACATCAAGGTTATGTAACATCAACCATAACATTCCCAGAATAAACCCATATTGTGGGGCTTGAATAACATCAAATTGGATATATTTGATGTGTGCTTGTCCATTTGTGGATTGACAAGTTATCTGAATTTGATCTTTTCTCATGGTTACGGGTCCTCCGGATATCACTTTGCCATCAAGGACTTGGACTATTTCTTAGGTTGTTTTACAAATGCAAGGGATTCCTAGACGTTGAGCTGTTTTGAAATCTCCAAAATAACCTATGGCTCCCGAGTCAATCAACACCTGCAATGCGTGTGTAAGCTCTTTTACAGAAAATGATACTGTTAGGCAAAAATTAGACTTGTGATTCATTACACATGAGTTTATTGAAGGGTACACGAGTGTTCCCAAGAGGTTCCCTTCCTTACTTCTTGGGTATTCTAGTTTTCGGTCACAGTTTCCGCTGTGGAAGTAAAAATCATATTTTTGGGGCGAAAAGGTTTTCCTTCAGGCTTTATTGTACACTCCTTTACAAAGTGGCCTTTGCGACTACAATAAAGACATTGTCCATTACAACTACGTGTTTCTTTCTCTTCTTTAGTTAGTGGTTGTCTAAGTGTACCAATTTCCATCGGCTCTATAATTGAATGACATGGTTTGTGGTTTTGATCTATCAGATCACCACCCGGTTCTTTCTGGTTTTCTTTTGTCTCCCTTTCTCTCCACCAGACGATGGTCAACTCTTACTGTGAGATTAATTAATTCGGTGCAGGTAGTTGGTTGTGGGTCTACCTGGGCTAAGACATCTTTAAGGTCATCTTTCAATCCTTGGTAGAACAAAGCTGATCTCTTTTCTTCAGCCCCAGAGGTCTCAGCAGTGAGGCGATTGAATTGGGACAGGTAAGTGATTAAGGTGGTCATTACAACCCTGGCGGACGGTGTTAAAGCGGCGGTATGACCGCCAACAGACCGGCGGTAAAAAATTTGCAATTACGACCGTGGCGGAAACTGCCAACAAAGACAGCCACTTTAACACTCAGACCGCCACGGCGATACAAACAAACAGACCGGCAGTCACTGCCAACAGACAGACGGGAGACAATGTACCGCCCACAGTATCACAACCTACCAATCCACCACCTTTTCCGGGGCGGATTCACCGCGGATAAAAACATGGCGGAAACAGCCATTTCCAAGGGAAAACGCTCACCTCTACACACTCCAAGAGGAAGGAGGGCACCATGGGGCCGGAACTCCATATCCTGCCAGCGCTAGTCTTCATGCTCATCTACAAGGAGCATCAACGCCGGCGGCAAAGACCACGGTGAGTACTGCACCTACGAGATAGGGGAGGCAAAAACACAGGGACACACACAACCATTATCCCAACCCCCACCCCGACCCTCACCCACTACAACACACACACCAATGCATATCTATACATTACAGTAACACCCCCCAACCCCCCCGGAAGAATGCAAAGACAAAAGGAAATGAGTTGAACCATTGTAATATATCAAAATACAGGAAGCAAATATATACATATATATATATACACAATAAACAAAATATACACCACGATTAGTAGTGCAGGTATTGCACCATTCATAGTCCGTGGACCACTGGGCCCAAAATGCATGGGCGAGGCCCACACAAGATACCCGATCAAAACGGAGAGAACACTGCAGGGGCATCAGATCGAAATACAACAGGCACCTCAGGGGGAAGGGAAGGGGGGGCACCTCAGCCGGATGAGTGCACCATGCCAGATCCACGAGGGGCCTCCATGCCCATTGATGTATCCTGGGGAGTGCAAAGCCACAGTCTCTCAAGTCACTACAGTGGGTGGTTTGCCCACTGCCATATGCTGGGGAGTGCAAAGCCACAGTCTCTCAAGTCTCTCCAGTGGGTGGGTTGCCCACTGTTCAATCCTGGGGAGTGCAAAGCCACAGTCTCTCAAGTTTCACAAGTGGGTGGTTTGCCCACTGTAACATCCTGGGGAGTGTAAAGCCACAGTCTCTCAAGTCTCACAAGTCGGTGGTTTGCCCACTGTAACATCCTGGGGAGTGCAAAGCCATAGTCTCTCAAGTGGATGCCTTTCTCCACTGGTTCTGGAGGGGGACTGGTGCCCAGAGTGCTTCATCCTGCCAAGGACAGACGGAGTGGATGCTGTTCTCCACTGGTTCTGGAGGGGGACTGGTGCCCAGAGTGCTTCATCCTGCCAAGGACAGACGGAGTGGATGCTGTTCTCCACTGGTTCTGGAGGGGGACTGGTGCCCAGAGTGCTTCATCCTGCCAAGGACAGACGGAGTGGATGCAGGTCTCCACTGGTTCTGGTGGGGGACTGGTGCCTAGAGTGCAGTACACACCATGTGACGGTCCCAGTTGCGTCACTGCCCGCCGCAAATGGGCTAGCGGTGCATTCCATGGCGGTCTTTGCCCTGTTCAGCGGTCCTTGGCCTGTTCAGCGGTGCTTGAGTTGCCATTGTCAGACCTGTTCAGCGGTGCATTCCATGGCGGTCTTTGCCCTGTTCAGCGGTGCTTGAGTTGCCATTGTCAGACCTGTTCAGCGGTGCATTCCATGGCGGTCTTTGCCCTGTTCAGCGGTGCTTGAGTTGCCAGTGTCAGACCTGTTCAGCGGTGCATTCCATGGCGGTCTTTGCCCTGTTCAGCGGTCCGTGGCCTGTTCAGCGGTCCTTGGCAAGGCGGTCCTTCAGTGCCCAGCAGGGCTGTGGCTGGCGGACCTTCATGGGTCAGCTGGGCTGTGGCTTGCGGGGCCCTCCTGGCCAGCTGGGATGTGGCTGGTGGTGGCCTCCTGGGCAGTGACTCTGGCGGTGGCCTCCTGGGCAGTGACTCTGGGGCTGGCGGGGGCCTCCTGGGCAGTGACTCTGGCGGTGGCCTCCTGGCCAGTGATGATGGGGCTGGTGGGGGCCTCCTGGGCAGTGACTCTGGCGGTGTCCTCCTGGCCAGTGACTCTGGCGGTGGCCTCCTGGGCAGTGACTCTGGGGCTGGCGGGGGGCATCCTGGGCAGTGACTCTGGGGCTGGCGGTGGCCTCCTGGCCAGTGATGATGGGGCTGGCGGGGGCCTCCTGGGCAGTGACTCTGGCGGTGACCTCCTGGCCAGTGACGATGGGGCTGGCGGTGGCCTCCTGGGCAGTGACTTTGGGGCTGGCGGTGGCCTCCCGGCCAGTGACGATGGGGCTGGCGGTGGGCCTCCTGGGCAGTGACTCTGGCGGTGGCCTCCTGGCCAGGGACTCTGGCGGTGGCCTCCTGGGCAGTGGCTCTGGGGCTGGCGTGGCCTCCTGGGCAATGACTCTGGGGCTGGCGGTGGCCTCCTGGCCAGTGTCGATGGGGCTGGCGGGGGCCTCCTGGGCAGTGATTCTGGCGGTGGCCTCCTGGCCAGTGACTCTGGCCTCCTGGGCAGTGACTCTGGGGCTGGCGGTGGCCTCCTGGGCAGCGGGGATGATGGCGGTCTTCTCCGCCGTGCTGCTCCTTGCAGACTTTGGAGATTTCCTCTGCCCCTTCCCCACCTTGGGAGGAGTCACATCTGAGTCGACACTCCCCCCGGGACCCCTGTGAGCGGCTTTGCTGGCTGAAGTCTTCCCCCTCTCCCGCCGGCACTGTCCAACTTCTGGTGCTTCACAAGGGGGGGGACTGGCTGTGCTGTGGCTCCGTGCCACACTGACTGGCCTGGTGGCCGGTGCACTCCACATACCTGTAACAACAGGCACCACTAGTCCCGTAGATTTTTTGGCTGAGGTGCTAGTACGGGACCTATGAGTTGGAGGGGGGAAATAGGTTAAGGTTGGACAGGAAAAGTTTTTGGAGACACTGGGACGGGTAGCTGGAGGGGTTTTGGGAGTGGAGGAAGAGGTGGTGGTTGTAGGAGGTGTAACTTTTGTGGATTTGGGTGCAGGTGCATGGGCTGGAGGCTGTCGTGAGGTGGATGGCTGTTGGGTGGGTGTGTGCCTGCGCTTGTGTATCTTGGGAGGGGGCGTCACAGACACACTGAGAGAGGACACAGGGGACGTGTAAATGGTAGTGGGGGTGGTGACTGCACGTGAGCGGGGTGTGGTGGTGGGTGTGCTGGTGCGGGACGTAGTGGCTGTAGTGGCAGTGCATGCAGGTGTGAGTGTAGACGAGACTGGGAGGGAGGAGGGAGACGAGGAGGAGGGGGACACAGTGGAGGCAGTGGATGTTGGTGTGTCTGTATGTGTGTGATGCTTGCGTGAGTGCCTGTGGAATGTGTGGTGCTTATGTTTGCCTGAGCTTCCCTTGTGTGGTGAGGTGTGTGCAGGCTGGTCTGATGGTGTGCTTGGGATAGGCTGGGGTACAGGGGATTGGGGCTGGGTGGAGGAAGTTGGAGGGGGGAGGCTAGACACAGGGACAATGGCTGCCATCAGTGGTGAGGCCAGAGTTTGCAGGGTTCGATGAAGGGCAGCCTGACCAGAATGAATGCCCTCCAGGAATGCATTTGTGTGTTGCAATTCCTTTTCTACACCCTGGATGGCATTCAGAATGGTAGACTGCCCAACAGTGGGGGACCTGAGGAGGTCGATGGCCTCCTCACTGAGGGCAGCAGAGGTGACAGGGGCAGGGGCTGAGGTGCCTGGGGTGAAGGTGATGCCCACCCTCCTGGGTGAGTGGGCACGGGGTGAAGGCTGAGGGACTGCTGGGAGGGCGGTGCTGGTAGGGGGGGTGGTGGCTGTACCTGTAGAAGTGGGGGCACAGATTTTGCCGCCACCACAAGGGAGCTCCCATCGGAGGACGTGTCTGTGTCGCTGGTTGCAGATCCTGTGACCGCCGTGGTGCTCCCCTCGCCCTCCGTCCCACTGGTGTATTCAGAGTCCGTGGTGTGGTCCTCCATGGCCATGTGGGATGCAGCTCCCTTGTGCTCTGGTGCCACTGTACCTCCGCCTGATGATGCTAATGCACACAAGAACAGGGAGACCACAAAAAGGGGGGGGACGACAGAAGAAAGACAGGTTGAGTGCATGGCTTACCGCTACCGTTGGCGGACAATACAGAAACAGCAGCCCCCTGCACTACGTCGCGTTGTTGGGCTCTACAGATGCAATTCCTGGGATATGGGCTACATGGCTATGGACGGCATCTGCACACATAGATGACACAGGGGCATGAATAGCTGTACTTGGCACTCTACAGAGGTGGGATGGGGGGCCACATGGCCTGCCTTACGGAGGGGCCTTGCCTACGGAACTCGCCCTGGCCTAGGGAAACCCACAGCCCTCCTCCCCCACCCAGACACCTTCACTGCGCGCAAAGTCCGCTGAATGATGTTGTACTCACCCCATTGTGTCTGCTGTGATGCCCTCAAGCGCCCATCCAACTCAGGGTAGGCCACCGCCAGGATCCTGAACATCAGGGGGGTCATGGTTCGACGGGCACCCCTTCCACGTTGGGAGGCCCTCCCCAGCTGAGCCTCCGCCATCTTCTTGCTCCAGTGGCGAATGTCCTCCCATCTTTTCCGGGAGTGGGTGCTTCGTCTGTGGTGGAACCCCAGGGTCCGGACGTCCTTGACAATGGCCAAATATCCTTCTTCTGGTGGGCGCTGACCTACATGACATGTACAGGGGAAGAAGAGAAGTCATTACCAACTGCAACGTCTAAGTGAGTGGCCCACATCCCTACCCTTGCCATGTGGCACATGCATTCACAGTCCTTCATGCACGCAGAAATGTGCCCCCTTCCTTCTTACAACCAGCCCTCTCCACACAGGCATAGCCCATACAACATGCTCCCTGTGTACTTACCTGTTGGTCTGGAGGACCGTAGAGTAGCGTGTACTGGGGGAGGACCCCGTCGATGAGCTTCTCCAACTCCTCTGCAGTGAAGGCAGGGGCCCTTTCCCCAGACACACAAGCCATTGTCTCTTCCAGACCGAGGTCACAGCAGCACTTGCAGTGTAGGTCCTCTCCTGTCGAAGATCAGGTATCGAGTGATTCAACAGTTAGAAAATGGCGGTCACGTCCGCTGCAGTCACGTCCGCGGCGGTGCGTACCATTACCGCCGGCGTACATCGTCATTGGCTCCTGGGACCCATAGGGTCCAATGTTAACCAATGCTGCATTGCGCCGCAGTCTTCGACCGCCTACCGCGACGGTGTACAACGCCAGCGCAGTTACCTCACATCCCATTGTCCCACTTTACAGGTCAGGCAGCCGCCATTTCAGTGGCCCACATGGCCTAATTACCAACTGCGTCACACATACCTAGTCCTTGTCTCATAACACAAATACAGGCCACATTTTGTGTATGAATGGTGTTCTGTGTAGACTGTGGGTACATACCTCTGAGTTGTTTGACTCTGTGGCTGCTGTTGTCCTTCCTAGGCACCGTCCGCTGGGACATGTGAGGAGATGGCAGAATCCTCCGGTGTACCGACCGCTGGTGGACCTGTCGACAATGGAGGAAAGAAGTTTGATCATCACCTACCGGTTTGACCGTGCCACAATCCAGGAACTGTGTACCCAGTTGGAGCCTGACCTGATGTCAGCAATCCACCATCCCACAGGAATCCCCCCTCAAGTGCAGGTGCTATCAGTGCTCCATTTCCTGGCAAGTGGGTCATTTCAAACAACAGTGGCCATGGCATCAGGGATCTCCCAGCCTATGTTTTCCAACGTGTTGTCCAGAGTGTTGTCTGCCTTTCTGAAACACATGCAGACCTATACCATTTTCCCTCAGGTGGAGTACTTGCCTACAGTGAAAGGTGACTTCTATGCCATGGGACATATCCCCAACATCATAGTTGCCATTGATGGGACTCATTTAGCTCTGGTTTCCTCCCTACAGGAGTGAACAGGTGTACAGGAACCGGAAGAGTTATCATTCTATGAATATACAGATGGTATGTTTGGCAGAACAGTACATCTCCCAGGTAAATGGCATGTTCCCTGGCTCTGTGCATGACGCCTACATCCTGCGGAATAGCAGCATCCCTTATGTGATGGGTCAACTCCAGAGGCACCGGTAGTGGCCATTAGGTGACTCTGGTTACCCCAACCTGTCATGGCTACTGACCCCAGTGAGGAATCCCAGGACCAGGGCAGAGGAACGCTACAATGAGGCACATGGGCAGACTAGGAGGGTGATCGAACGCACCTTCGGCCTCCTGAAGGCCAGGTTCAGGTGCCTCCATATGACAGGTGGTTCCCTATTCTACTCACCAAAGAAGGTGTGCCAGGTCATCGTGGCCTGCTGTATGCTTCACATCTTGGCTTTGCGATGACAGGTGCCCTTTCTGCAGGAGGATGGTCCAGATGGCGGTGTTGTGGCAGCTGTGGAGCCTGTGGACAGTGATGAGGAGGAAGCAGAGGAAGAAGACATTGACAACAGGGACTCAGTTTTCCAGCAATATTTCCAGTGACACACAGGTGAGAAAACATTCCTGCCTACTACAAGTACTTTGACACTTCTACCTCTATCCTGTCTGTCGATTTCAACCACTATGTGGTCGCTGAGTAGTACATTTCCCTTACGGTTTCACAGGTGTGGTTTCCAACGTGTGTCATCTGCTTAGATTCATCATGGACTTGAGATGTGTGATATAGGTATGTTGCCATTACATTTGAAAAAGCATTTTGTCACTGTCATTGCTAATACACATTATCGAAATCACAGACTGACTCCAGATTGATTTGTGGTTCAAGGGTGTTTATTGAAGTGCTCTATATTGGAGGGGGTTGTAAAATGGTGAGGGGTGATGGTGGAGGAATGTCCATGGCAGAGTCCAGTCTATTAGTCTCACAGGTGCAATGCCCATATGGGCATAGGAAGTGGAGCTGGGGCAGTTCCAATATGGACAGGGTTACAAAGTGGGACAGTGGGTTGACAATCAGGGTGGTCTCATTTCTTGGCGGGGGTGCTCTGTCTTGTTCCTGGATCTCAGGGACCATTTGCGGGGTGGTTCTCCGTCTGCAGGGGGTGGGGGGCTGGTGTGGTGGTCCTGTGGCGGTGCCTCCTGTCCACTAGCGCTGGCGGAGGTGGTGGGCAGTTCATCGTCCATGCCAGTGTCAGAGGCCCCTTGGAGTGCCACAGTGTCCCTCCTGGTGTTAAGTAGTTCCTTCAGCACCCCTATGATGGTGCCCAGGGCAGAGCTGATGGTTCTGAGCTCCTCCCTGAAGCCCAAATACTGTTCCTCCTGCATGCGCTGGGTCTCCTGAAACATGGCCAGGACTGTTGCCATCATCTCCTGGGAGTGGTGGTATGCTCCCATGATGGAGGAGAGGGCCTCGTGGAGTGTGGGTTCCCTTCGCCTGTCCGCCCCCTGTCGCACAGCAGCCCTCCCAGTTCCCCTGTGTTCCTGTGCCTCCGTCCCCTGGACCGTGTGCCCACTGCCACTGCCCCCAGGTCCCTGTTGTTGTTGGGGTGGTGGGTTATCCTGGGTTCCCTGTTGTGGTGGACACACAGCTGATTGACGTGTCCTGGGGACGGAGGTATGGGCCCGCTGGGTGGGTGCTGTGCTGGTGTTACCAGAGGGTGGAAGGTCTGTGGTGGGCTGTGCCTGTGTGAGGGGAACCGACTGTCCAGAGGCCCACGATGGTCCGGGCTGGTCATCTGGATCCAGTTGGACAGAGCTGCTGTCATCATTGTGGGCCTCTTCTGTGGGTGGGGTGGAGATGTCTGGACCCTCCTGTCTGGTGACGTTGGGTAGTGGTCCTGCAGGGGTGTAAAAGCATGATTATTGCATCTGTGTGTGTCATGGTGTGCAATGGGTGGGTGACCGTGTACCCCAGTGCTAGCATTCCTGTGTGGGGGCTTGTGTGATGATGGTTTAGGGGGTTGTATGGGTATGTGCAGTGGGCATGCTTTAGTGATGGGTGTCCATGCTTTGTTGTTGCATGCAGGGCTTGGTGTTGGGATGGGTGGTTTGTGATATTAGTACATTTGTGAGGAGTTGGAGTGATAGGGGAGGGGGCGAGGGTGGGGGTCTGTGATAGCATGCAGGTAGGGTGGGGGATATGGTAGTTAAAGGTTTGAATTACCAGAGTCCATTCCTCCACCGACTCCTGCGAGGCCCTCAGGATGCAGAATCGCCAAGACCTGCTCCTCCCATGTTGTTAGTTGTGTGTGAGGAGGTGGGGGTCCGCCGCCAGTCCGCTGTACTGCCAGGTGGTGTCTGGAGACCACAGAATGCACCTTCCTCCGTAAGTCGTTCAACCACTTCCTGATGTCGTCCCAATTTCTTGGGTGTTGTCCCACTGCGTTGACCCTGTCGACTATTCTTCGCCATATCTCCATCTTCCTTGCAATTGAGGTGTGCTGCACCTGTGATCCGAATAGCTGTGGCTCTACCCGGACGATTTCCTCCACCATGACCCTGAGCTCCTCCTCCGAGAACCTGGGGTGTCTTTGCCGTGCCATGGGGTGGTGTAGGTGATGTGTGGGGTGGTGTGTGTGGTGATAAGTGTGGTGATACGTAGTGGTGTGTGGTGTTTTGTGCATGGAAGTTGTGTGGGTGATGGTGTTGAGTGTCTGTGGATGCTTTGTAGTTGTTTGTAGTGTCTCTCCCTGGCCTTCTCTCGGTAATTGTGGTCGTAGGGGTTTGTGGGTGATGTGGGTGTGTGTTTTATATTGTTTTGGGTGTGTGGGAGTGGTGTGTGTATGTGTCTCAGGTGTGTATATTTCGAATTGTCCAATGTGGCGGTGTTTTGTATGTGTGTGTGTATTTTGAGCGCAGTGGTGTGTACCGCCAATGGAATACCGCGGTTGAAAGACCGCCGCGTGGATTCGTGTGTCGTGATAGTGTGGGCGTATTTCTGTTGGCGTGACGGTGGAGGTTTAGTTTTCGCCAGTTTATCACTGACCTTTGGTGTGGCGGACTTGTGTGGGTGTCTGAATTTTGTCGGATTCCGAGATGTGGGTCATAATAGCTGTGGCGGAATTCTGCGGCCGCGGCGGTGTGTTGGCGGTCTTCTGCACGGGGGTAAGCGGCTTTTACCGCCAATGTTGTAATGACCCCCTAAGTCTTTGTTTCTCTGCTTTAGTTCCAGCATTTCTCTGTCTGCAGATAGAGTCACGGATCGTCGATCAAAAACTTTCTCAAATTCTCCCACAAACCTTTGCCAATTGTACAATAAGGGACTGCCATGTCACACTAATGTAACTGCCCATGCAGCAGCATCTCTGGATAAAAAGATACAAAGAATGCTATCCTAGATTGGGTGTCAGGAAAGGCCGTTGGTCTACAGGTGAAATGCAATTCAACTTGGGTCAGAAAGATCTGCACCTTAGTCCGATCCCCAGAAAATCTGTCTGGAGGGACAAAAGGGATTTGTGTTGGTATATTCACTGCAACATTTGTGGGGGTTGTTGGCTTGTGCGCTGTGTTTGTGAGGGACCTGCAACTCCCTGACTACTCCCCGCTTGTTGCTGTAATTGATATACTCTATCTGTGAGCAACGCAGCTGTTGCCTTGGACTCAAGTAGATCTTTTTGCATTTGCGTTATTATTTTCATTACATCATCTAAGGTAACCATGGTGTGGTTCAGTACAGACCAGGAGGAGTTTAATTTGTGGGCTCACTATTCTGTCAGGCGGAGCAACACCTCCTCAGAAGCTCAGCAAGGCCCACCTCCGGGCACCTCCAAATCTGAATGCTCTTGTAGCACAGATTCTTGGAGTGGCCTGGTGAGGGGAAGGGCGTGGGATGGGGTCAGCGGGGAAAGAGACCTGAAAAAGAATCTAATCATATAATTCTGAATATTCGTGCTATTGATTCATAGCATTTCAGGAATATATATATGTATATATGGATATCCTACCACAGAATGTATCTACCACCGTGCATCATCTTCTGGTCCAACTGATAAATTTTGCGTCATTTTCATATAATGCCAAAATACTTGTAATCACACCTTTTTGTTCTGGCCCATCACACAATATTGTTGCAGTTTTTCTGATGATCTCAAAACACTTGCATTCACACATATAGATATACCCATTCACACTAATAGACTTGTAAGGAACAACATCAGAAATGCCAAAACCCAAGCGACTCAAGGAATTGTGCATGGATGAATAGTAATCGTTTACTTTGGAATAATCTCATTGCACCAAAAAGAACAAACCTCACAAATATGCTTTGCTTAGGACAATAATGCACTATGCACTAGCTGGTACATTAATCTTACAGTAGAGAGCACGGCCTGTTCTGGGTTTGCGTGTGAGGGAAAAACTTCCTCATGCAGGAGCACGCTCCGACGGCGGGAGAAGAACCGGCCAGGAAGCCGGGTGCTGTTTTACCACAGCCACGATAAAAGGAGATGAAGAGGAGAAGTTCTTCCAGAGCCAGCGCCTCGCTGAGGAGGACAGAAATCGGAACAGAAACCAGCTGACCTTAATGAGGAATCGAGAAAGTATAGTGAGCATCGGTTTGCGGGCTGGGCCATTTTTATACTAACTGCCACACCTAAGATGGCAGTCATCTAGCTTGCTGGGAAATGTAGTCTCTTACTGACCACTGCAAAAACGATAGGAGGAAATATAGCACAACCACCACAAGCAGCTATATAATCAACAAGCTTTACACACAAGCATAGGTAGCATGCAACATAACACCACATAGGTAATAAAGCACATCAGTGAGAAAATGAACAACAAGACCCCCAGTTGGCAGTAGAGGCTGCCTCATGAGCCTTCCCACATAACGGTTTAGCACACAATGGCAATAATGATAGCGCAGGTACCTTGGCTTTGACTGGCACTTGATTGCACACCACCCGTGCTCTGACACTACCATCTCAACACTACCATCTTGTGCCCCCCATTCCTGGATCCTGACATGCAGTGCAACACTTTGGACAATGAGGGTCCAGGAACAAGTTTGAGAGGGCATCCTGTGGCAAGGGCACAGTCCTTGGGGGTAGGGTGCATGGGAGGGATGCTGTGGACCAGCTGGGTGTGGCCACTGGGGCTGCTCTTGGTCAGGACACCATCGGCCATGTCATGGGGGTCTATCAGGAGTCTCAAGGCATGATGGGCCAGATGTTGACTGAAATCAGGGAAATCAAGCAGCTAGCAGCAGAGGGACATTAATAGTGACATGCAGGTACAGATGGAGGCCCACAATACCAATATGGCCTCCCTAACAGGGGTGGTGAGCGATATAGATACCACCCTGAGCAGGGCTTTTCAACACCAGTCTACCCCTTTCTTTGGTTGATCAACAGCATATCCAGCAACATCAGTGCCAGCCACTGGAGGGGAGTCTCTGCCAGAGAAACAATAAGGCTCGGACAACCCTTCCTCTATAGCAGCAGACCCTCCCTCCCACACAAGCATGGACATCTAGAAGAGAATCCAGGAGGTACAGATGGCAAGACACCCACCATTGTCAGTAATAACCCTCTTTCTTAAGGACCTTCTTTGTATGTTACACATTCACTCTGGCATCTACTCCATTGATTTCATTCACCATGACTGACCCCTTCACATTTTTTTTTTGTTGAGTCATGTCACATATATTTTCTGTTAATCATAGCTGCCTAATGAAGTTAGCCTTCACTGGCTTTTTGCCTGATGATTTTGATTTCATGTTAAGTCATGTAGATATGTCAGAACATGTAAACCACACAATGATGATCCAAGTTATTTGTTCAATATGAGATGTTACATGCACACATTGTCCAGCTCAGGATTAAAACTGTCCCAACACACACATACATCATCATCATCAAACAGACTTTATTTGGCTTTCAACCAGCCATAAAAGTATCAAGTAATAACACATTTAATAATAATAAATAAATGTGTATAAAGGAAATGAGTAATAAAAAGAGGGGAAGTACAAGCACATTCTAGATTCATTCAATGCAGGTATATAAACCCCCAGTAGGTTTACACCAATACCAAGTCAAATATCCATGCAGTTTTTGTTTTTCTCTTTTGTATTTTCTATAAGGTAAAAAATACCAAACAATCCAATGAAATTAATCCAAAACTCCCATAGACTTCCTTACAGTCAATACTGTGCATAAAAATTTAGCAAAAATTGCACACATTTCAATTGAGGATAAAAGCTGTAAGCCAAAATACGCAAATTAATCAACCTTAACAGAGGCACACATAGATCATCAAATCACTTTATTCGGTTAAAAAAAATTCAACCATACAAACATATAAATACACAACACATCACAATCTCTTAACCCTTATAGCCCCCAATACATTTAAAAACAATTAAAAAGAGAATTAAATACAAAATTAATGATAAGTTTGTTATTCATTTTAGCAACAGTGATAATCGACCCTTTCAGAAATTAATTAAAAACAATCGTTGGAGCTCTAATGCATGGGTGATCCCCCCCCCCCCTTGCCACATTGGCTCTCCGTTTCACTAACCCAGGGCGGTAGCTCAACCAGTTTAAAAAAAAAAAAAATCAGTTTCTTTCCTCGGTCTCAAATTATATCGCAACACTCCAGAAGTCGTATGGTCCGGGAAGACCTCCGCAGATTCGTCAGGTGATATAGCAAGGCCTTTCTCCGCAGTCAAAACCTCTCGATGATCGGTCAGCACAGCAGGTTCCACCAAGGTAGGTAGCACTCTCTTGCAGTGAGTACTAAGGACCCAATTCTTTCGGTTCGTCACTCGAACTGCTGTCCTTGTCGCAAGGAGCACCTGTTCTGGGCCTCGCCACCTTGGTTCCAAGCTGCTTGATCTTTCAAAGGACTTAATCATCACCTGGTCACCAGGTCGGAGTTCATGGCCTTCACCTGTAGATCTGTCAGGAAGTGCTTCTCGAACCTGTTGATGAATAGAAACCAATTTGTCGGTTAACTGTGCCAAATAATCATTCATCAGGACACAAGGTATATCATATACAGAATTTGGCTTAGGAACTCCCCAAATGTTCATTGGCCTCCCAAAAACCACTTCTTAGGGAGTAAGGCCAATTTGAGAGTGTGGCACTGACCTAATAGACAATAATGCCAACGGTAATGCATCCGGCCAAGTTAAGGATGTGGAAGCCTGTATCTTCGCTAACTTCAGCTTCAAAGTAGCATTATACCTTTCCACCAACCCTGCTGATTGTGGGTGGAAAACCGCATGGAACTTCTGTTTGATCCCTAATCTTTTCAGGACATACTTAATAACTTCCCCAACAAAATGCCGTCCGTTATCATTCCATAAAAGTCTGCAAACAATAAACAAAGGGATTTTTTTTTTCAAAAGCACCTTCTCTGTGGTAATGGCAGTATTATCCTTTGTGGGGTACGCCTCTATCCATTTACTGAAGGCACATACCACCACCAAGACATACTTTGAATTGTTGCAGCGTTCAAGCTGAATATAATCCATTTGTAGAACTTCAAAAGGTGCAGTTGGTGTAGCAAACCCTCCCGCAGGAGTACGTGTCCCTTTTCCAGGATTGTATTGTAAACAGATCAAACAAGACTGTACTACTCTCTTAGCTGTACTGGAAATTTCTGGATGCTCCCAAACTTGCGTAAGCAACTTTGTTATTGTTGAAGCTCCAACATGTGCCAGCCCATGTACCATCTGAACCATAGGTTGTACAAAAGCTATAGGCAATTTCCATTTATCCATCTGCTTATTCCGCCAACAGCCCTCATCATCCAATTCTCCTTCTTCAGACCATTGCTCACGTTCTTTCACAGAAGCAGATTTCTGTATATCTAATGCGTCTTGTCTAGCAATATGCCAACGTTCAGCTTGTGACTTCACTACATACATAGAAGTAGTACTTTGCTGCATCGCAGTCTCACGTGCTACACGGTCAGCAAGAGCATTACCTTGCCCCATCTTATTGGTCACTTTCTTGTGTGCACCACATTTCACAATAGCTAGTTTCTTTGGATATTGCAATGCAGTCAAGAGGTTATGCACTAATTCTCCGTGCATTATCTGTATCCCGTGGGAAGTGAGAAAGCCTCTCTCCTTCCAAAGCAAACCAAAATCATGAGCCGCTCCAAAAGCATAGCGGCTGTCTGTATAAATGTTCACAAATAAGTCAGTACTAAGCTCACATGCTCGTGTCAAAGCTATTAGTTCAGCTGCTTGAGCTGACTTCTGTGGTATACGAGCTGTCTCCACTACCGTGTGTATTGTGGTGATTGCATATGCAGCTGAGGTCGTACCATCTGGCAACTTCAAACAAGACCCATCAACCCACAATTCCCCGTCTACATCTGGAAGGGGCGTATCTTACAAATCAATACAACCCTTTGTCTGTTCTTCGGTAAGGAATATACAATCATGTGTTTCTTGTGACTGAGGCTGAGTCACCGGATATGGCAACAAAGTGGCTGGATTTAGTGTTGCACATCTCTTCAGTGTAATGTGAGGAGCCAGCAATGTCAATTCATATCCTGTCATGCGAGCGCTAGTTAAATGTTGTGTCTTTGTTTGATTTAAAAGAGCATCAACCGCATGGGGTACTAACACCAACAGCTTATGTGACAAAACTATCCCTTCACTCTGACATATTAACACAGCTGTTGCGGCAACTGAACGAAAACACCCAGGCAACGCTCGAGCGACAGGGTCAAGTACTGCTGAAAAATATGCACAGGGACGCTGCTTATCGCCATGTGTCTGTACTAAAACTGACACTGCACATCCATCTTTCTCATGTACGTAAAGTGCAAAAGGCTTCATGTAATCTGGAGTACCTAACACTGGTGCTGAACAAAGGGCTTGTCGTAGCTGCCGGAAAGCAGCCTCACATTCATCTGTCCATGGGAGGGGCATTGGAGTATCTTTAGTCAAAAGTGCTAGCAAAGGTTTTGACAATATGTGAAAACTCTAATATCCATTGCCTACAAAAAGAAGTTAGACCAAGGAATGCACGAACATCTTTCTGAGTAGAGGGTACTGGTGTGTCTAAAATTGCTTGAATATGATCTGATGTAAGTGCACGGCCCTCCTTTGACAAAAGGTGACCTAAATAGGTTACCTTTGGTCTACAATATTTCAATTTCTTTCGTGACACTTTATGATGGTGTGAAGCAAGTAAAGAAAGTAAGGACAAAGTGCACTTTTCACATTGCTCAGGGGTATCAGCCGCCAACAAAATATAATCGACATATTGTATGAGAGCCACAACTTCAGGCAAAACAAAAGAATCAAGTTGTCCAAAGTCATAGTACAAGAACTAATTGCTCCCTCAACTTTGGCTGTATTTTTCTGCGGGTCAGGTAATGCTATTTTAAGTGCCATTACATCTGCCCTATTCCAAGGAGTATACACCCAATTATAAATAAAATATCCCTTAACATCAACAGAAGTTTTATCATCACTTGTACCCAATCCTTTAGGAGGAACATACAAAGCTGCGGCCTCCCACATTGGTTTCGCGTGAACTATCATAGTCTTATCTGTTCCAAAGATGGAAGCTTGCACCCTGCCGGTCTGAGATGTCCGTGCAACTACGTCCACAGCCCTTTTCTCCTCTTGCAAACGGACTGCCACAAAACATAATTTCACCAAACGCCTGATTGCATCAGCCACCTGGGAGAAAACAAAAAGACCATCACGCATTTGCTTATGATCAGCTGCTACATTATCGGGTTCTAACTCATCAGAATATTTCCGATATAGTTCAATAACTTCTGAGCCAAATGCCTCAGTAAAATATAGCTGCTCCTTTTCCGTCCACCCTTTCATGTTGTCTAAAAGTTCAGAAGCAGAGACAACGCTACAAATTGTTTTACGAGCAATAGATCTAAGCTCAGACGCACGGTCAGCAGGCAACATAGAGCGACTGTCTCGCATCTTCTGTTGCTCCGAACCGGAGGCCTGAGCTAACTCATGAGGGGCAGAAGGAACGACATACGGAGGTGGAGGGCGATCTAGTAACAAAAAATAATCATGTGGTTTATTAAGGATAGGATAGAGAGGTTGCCTAACGGTGTATTGGCCAGTTAACTGAAAATTTACGTTCTTTCTCTTCTAGCTCCTTTAAGTCATTTATTTCTTTCTTTCTCATTTCCAATGCTTTCACATATACATTCTTCCGCTGCTCTTTCTCAAGCAAGGCTTGCTAACGCTTCACTCGTCCACGCACTTCTTTCTCCCACATTCGTACACAGTCAAACATATCTTGCCTAGACTTTCGCTTACACATACATTGTTCCACATACTCAATCTTTCGCAAATCAAATGACCCATGCATAGGCCAACTTAATTCAGGATCCGCACGAGTGTATTTATTTCATAATGTGCTGTACATTATAGAAGAAAGACCATATTTAACATACATATCTCTATTGGGCGTCCCCTCTGTGGGTGCCGGTTGCGATTCTTCCAGTCTCAAATTGGTACCATTACAAAAGCAACACATCCTACGAAGTGCGCTAAAAACAGGCATGCCAAAAATAGTGCAGAATATGCAGTATTATAATCAAAGTAGCACGTAAGGTGCCTTTCAAATGAAAATTAAATTGGAGAAAATTCTCCTCATTACCTGCCTATATAAATTGCAATTTATATATTAATTCAAAGGACACAAATTGACTGGTCACCCAAAACACGAGAGCCACAGTAAGTAGTGCTAAACTTCATTACCAAACAAAGGAATCAAAACCCACAGCAAGTGCCGTAAAACAGCTCTTACCAATCACAGGGTGTTCAGGTTCCAACTGCCAAGTTCTAAAATCGACCAAATGGTCACTGCATGACGGATGAACTAATAGTATCTCAGTCGAGGACCGGCGCCACCTGGATGGTCAAGTCAGAAGGAAGGGAAAAACACCGTGGTTGCCAAGACTCGGATCTCCTCAGGCATTGATCATCCGCAGCGAGATCCCAATCCTTCGTCGCGACCAATCCGTTGGGCATCCGAGTCGCTGATGAGTCCCTGTTCGGGCGCCAATTTGTTGAAGTAAGCCTCAGCAAGGCCTACTAGTGCAAGGGGTTCACCCTTCTCTGCACAAAGTCCTCAGACCATATAGGAAGAAGTTGGCACAGAAACTGAAATAAAAGACAAAGTTTATTAAACCTCAAGAGGTGATACTACAGTTCAAACAGCACCCTTCGGTAATGTTTGAAGTAGCACACTGAACTGAGAGAGCATGGTCCTTTTATACCCACGCAGGGGCTAAAAGGAGGTGGTACAATTATAGAAGCAAGACTTCTATAGATATAAGGTCATGTGGAAATGCACAGTCGACAGGTAGGAGGGGCTAACAGTTTTCAAGGACTAACAGCTGCAGACCTTACTGGGCATGTGCGAAAGTGGGAGATGCTAAATATAACTTGTCACTAGTCAGAATTTCAAGAGTAGTTAACAGAAAGGTAGGACAGAGCACATGGTGAGCACATGGCAGCATGTGGCAGAGAAAATGGCTGCCATGAATACAAAATGGATTCCGCGAAATGTTCACAATAGTTGCTAAATACAAGATGTCTTCTGCTAATGCTTAATCTAATCGCTGCTAAACTACAACACTACAATTTATCTCCAAGTCTAACGATGTCATGAAACTTTCATATACTTTAACTGCCTCAAGTAGACCGTTCATGTGTGGGCCATAAGACCAGCATCATCCGCGTATATCAATACAGGAATACTCTTGCCATTGATTTTAGAAGCGTCCTTGCATCTTTCAGCTAAGAAATCAAACAACCCATTTGTTTATAGCAAAAAAAGGGTAGGGACATAGCACACTCCTGTCGCACTCCCCTATTTAGTTCAAACAGCTCCGTGCTTTCACCATGCTGCCCAACCCTTACATTTGCACTGGTACCTAAATGGAGGTAACAAAGCAGTTCCACAATATGAGAATCCATGCCCATCTAGGTAAGCCTATCCCAGAGCTTACTGCAATTTACCTTATCAAAGGCGCAACTTAGGTCCATAAAGGAAAGGCACAGGGTGCCCTGCATGGCCTGTGTATACTTGCCAATCAGCATAAGCAGATTTAAACACTTCTCTTGGGTACCTAACCCTTCCCTGAAGCCGTACTGAGCCCTACACAAGATTGTGGTATCAGACTTCCAATCCTCGATACATCTTAGGATAGTCCAACTCAGAATTTTTACTGAGGAATCATGTAGTGAGATCGGGCGATACGTCTTCAGATCATTACGATTGCCCTTTTTGTAAACGGGAACAACACATGCCGATCTCCAAGTAGCTGGGATTCCTACACTCACCGCTGCATTGAGAACATTGAGCACGATGGGTGCCCACAGCTGTGGACAATATTTGTATAAGTCCATTGGAATAGTATCGGGACCTGGGGCTTTGTGGGTCGCACTGCATTGCAGCGCCTCCTTAACCTCTTTTAGGTTAAACCTAATATCTAGATCTGGGGAGTGTCCCTGCTGATCACAACATAGGTCTCCTATAGGGCACCCAGAGAAAATTTCACAGAAATGGGCCACCCAAGTCTCAGGGGTGATAATACAACCCAAACCCTCAGAGGTTTCCGTCTCAATAGAGCCCTTATTGACCACCTTCCAGAACAGGCTGGGGTTCTAAAATAAAGCTGCCCTTTCCAGCTCCTCCCAGGCCTGCTCCTTTAGCTGTTGCTTCCTGGCCCTCAGGACAGATTTATAGTGGGCCCTCGCATCTCTTACAAGGGTTATATCTCTTGGTTTTTCCTTTAACGCCTTCCTCAGAGATTGCTTGGCCTCCTAGCAGGGCTTGGTGAACCAACCCCCCTGTAGCTTACATGGGGGCTGGGCAACTACAGTCTTGCCTTCCTTAAAGGCTCTATTTACTGTGGATATAGCATCCATGACTTCCCCAGGGCTCAGAGAATCAGCCAAGAGAGTTCCTAGAAACATATTTAATATTTTACCCACTACCTTCTCTGTTAATTGCCGAATGTTAACTTGTTTCCAGCCGAGACGTCTACACTGGTCTTTCAGTCTCAACGAGACTGTCCGACCCCTCACTGAGTTCCCCATTATCTCATGGAAATTAAAAGAAATCCTGAAGGGATTGTGCTCACTAAAATACTGCTTAGGAGTGCTTCTGCCTCCTCTGCTGGCTCTGCCCCCTCTGCGTGGCTAGTGGGACACTGAGTCCTGTTTCGGGGTCCTGGGACTCCAAGTCCCTGTGGCAAGATCTGCGCGTCCCGTGCAGCGGCGTTGCTGTAGTGCTTAAGAGCACTTCTGCTTCCTCTGCTGGCTCCGCCCCCTCCGCAAGCCTTTTGGGACATCGAGTCCCGTTTCAGGGTCCTGAGACTCCAAGTCCCCGTAGCAAGATCTGCACGTCCAATACAAGTATCTGCTCAAACTAAAAATGTTATAACAGTGTTCAGCACATAGGCTATCAATCTGTCAGGAATGTTGGAAATCAAAAATGATTGACTCATACTGAGTAAATGAACATGTTGATAGGTTGTAATGCTATCTGTATTTAACCACCAGTTCCATCTTGACCACTGCCTCCATTTTGTGCAGAGCTTAAATTCAAACACTGTCGCTTTGGTGGTGCAGGTATCTTTCCGTGCATAGCTTTCTTAACCTGTTTTCACTCTTCTCACCAGGGTAAGGAACAAAACGTGGGGGAACACTGAAGATAAGCAAGTACTAAGCTCGGAATGTTTATGATAGAACAGAGTACAGCTAGGTCTTAGAAAAACACTGTGAGATTTCGCCAGTCTGATATATGTTTTTTCAACACTAAACTGACATAGCCAACGCGTGAATTTCACAACGTACTCAAAGGGAGGGGGGTTTCTAGAACCTTCCTCTCAAGTTTGTATGAAGTATATTAGGTGGGGAAGCTTGACAACTGAGCGAAGAAGGAACTCCTCTGGGAAGGGACGTCTTGCCCAGAAAATAATACCATTGTGGGTGGTCTCCCTCCTGTTTCGGTTCTCCAGGGTTCCACGACCTAATGTTGGCAGACAAAGGGATGAAGTCGGTCTCAAACCCCATGGTGATGCATTTTTAATTCTTATTTTTAGCTTTGCAGTGTGCATGCTTGAATACGCATTCACAATATTCATTGTTGAAGTATTGCATTTTCTTTCTTTCTGTGATCATGATTATTCTACTGCTGTGATTATTTTTAGAATTTCACGTGTGTTGCTACATTTGAAATAAAAGCTCATGTTATTCTTTTTGTTTATGAAACTTGGGAAGTGTGTTAATTAAATTCATTACTCAGACTAAGAGTGCTGCATTCTTTGTATTCCTTTCATTTTGTTTCCTCTCAGTCTGAAGCAGAGCAGAACAAATTGGCGTAGTCGGCAGGATGAGGGTGGGTGGATTAAAAGTGTAAGATTAAAAAATGTAAAATATTTGGCAAGAAGTCAAAAGCAGCTTGAAAGGCAGTGTCCCAAGTTTCATATGAGATTCCAGGGTAAATTAAAGAAATGTATGATGTTCTTGCGAAAGAATGGAGTTTGGGGGCTGATTTGTGTGAGAGCTAGGATGATTATCTTAATGAAGCTGAGCCAAAAATGTTTTATTAGGTTTACAAAAAGTACCTCTTGGTCTGGGTTGTGATGTATCTATTTTAGGCAGAAGAGAGTGGATTTTATTAACTGTTTATAGAAAAAAGCATAACAAATGTAAGCAGCTGGAACATGAAGACCAACAATTAGAGGCAGCTAGTCGAGGCCAAAAATAATGTAACCATGCTGTCTTGTCACAATAAGTTTTTGCAAAATAAGACCAACAGTTACCAGTCTATTGCAGAGAAAGCAGCTGTCAAAGTCCCTCAAAACAGGTATCGGAAATGAAGGGGTAAAATTAATCAAAAGAAAATTCATTTAGCAATTGCTGAAGCAGGATTATACTAGGATCCCAAAAAATGGGATATGAATATTTGGGAGAGTACTGATTTTTCAAAGTCCAGTGATCAAGAAGTTAAAAAAGGCGGAGGCCAGTTTGAGACAGAGGAGAGCAAAGTGGTTCGAGCACAGCCAATAGTTAGACAAAATTATAGGGCACTCCACAGAACCCGGGAGGTATTGAAATGCTCTCCCTAGAAGATTACACCCAGCAAGAAGTCAATAATATTATAGACAGATTCAAACAGAAATCTGGGGAAGCTTTGCTTACGTGGATGGTGACGTTGTTTGACAATGGTGCCTCTGGAGTGGCACTAGATGAGGGAGATTCAAGGAAGTTTTGTACTCTTCGCTCTGACCCCATAATACAAGAACAATTTAGAAGTTGTGGGACTCAAGGACCAACTAATTTGTTGCAATTGGCAGTTCCGGGATGTAGCTAAAAATATTGTACTGAATCAGACTGGCCACCAAATGATAAGCCTTGGTACATGTTGAGAGATGCTATGCAAATAATTAAATAATAAAGTATGAAAACTACTTTTCTTTTGGATGAAGCTCACACTTTGTTAGATTGTCCCTTAACAATTTCAGTTTGATATAAAATCATTAGCCTTGATCCTACAGCTTACAAGCAAGTAATAATGACTCTCCTAACTAATCAGACAGGGTAGGTATTGAAAGAGGTGCTGGAGGCAGTTCATGAGTTGGGAGAGCTGGGAGACTGGACTAAACCAGCAAGATCCTTGAGATCTGGGGGTCGCACAGATTATAACAGAATATCTAAGAGAGATATGTTAATAGCATTACTGAAGAATGGTGTCAACAAGGAGTAGATTGATGGGATAGATACCAAAAGCTTGTAGCAAATGTACCGTAAGAGAGGGTTAGAATGGAAAGAAGGCAGCAGAAGAGTTAACAAGGAAGATAATAAACGTGTGACTGAGACTCAGCTACAGGAGGATGGAAAAGAGAGGGAGAGAAATGTTTGTTCGCAAGGGAAAGAGGAGTAAGATTTGGACAGTGAGGGGTTAGCTGCTGAGAGCAGGGAAGGAAGTGAATCTGCTCACAGATATGAAAAAATATATCCAGACTTGAAGTTTAAATCAGATTAGGAAACAGGCCAAGCTCCAGTGCAGGGATGAGCTGTAAAGATAACAGACCCTATGTTGATTTACAAATAAACTGGAAGCACAAAAAATGTTCAGAGGGTCCAGGTATTAGTTGACACCGGAGAGGAGGCCTCTTTTATTTATGGAAATAAAAAAAAGTTTACCGGTCAGCAATACACCATCACAGGATTGCGTGGAAAACAAACCCCTGCCATGCGGAATTCTGTTCAGATGAAAATATGAAGAACTCCATTAAGAGAATGCACTGTTTTCATTGTCCCCGTCCTGGAATATATATTGGCAATTGACGTTATAAAGAGGATGACTTTGTACCTAGATGATGGTTGTTATCAATGTAGATCAAAGAGATACATTTCATTGGTAGCCATGAGGGTGGGCCATCTTAAGATAGCCCCGGTGAATGTGCCCTCATCAACCAAGGTGATTCGCTTAAAGCAATACCACATTCCAGGAGGGCATAACGAAATAAGTAAAACTATACAAGAGTTGATTGAGGCTAGTGAGATAGCTCAAAACACCACTGAATGGAATAATCCTCTATGGCCCCATCGTCAACCTGATGGGTGCAATAAAATGATGGTTGGTGACCGGAATAAACATCACCACCTTTGAAGGCTATAGTCCTTGACACCATCAGTTTGATTGAAAGAATAGAGAAACAAAAAGGGACCTGGTATGTCTCCATTGATATTGCTAATACTTTCTTTTCTATACCATTGCCCCTGAATGTTAAGAACAATTCAGCTTCTCACATTGTGACAGACAATTTAAGATGCTATCTTTGCCTATGTGGTATATACATAGCCCCACCATCTGTCACCGGCTGTTGGCAGAGCAGCTGGATGAAGTATCTGTCATTCCAGGAGTGCAATTGACCCATTACATTGATGATGTGATGATTCAAGGAGAGACATAAAAACATGTGCAGACTGGAGCGGGTCGTGGAACTCTTGCAGAGTAAAGGGTATAAGATTGATACAGATAACACACAGGGACCCTCCAAAAGTGTGAAGTTTCTAGAAATTCAGTGGAATCAGGGACATAGAGAGGTGTTACCGCAGACAAAACAAAAGATCTCAGAATTTGCCACTCCCCAAACTAAGCAGGAGACACAGTGATTCATTGGATTGTTTGTTTTTTGGAGACCACATATCCCTCACTTAAGTCAGATTTTGGCTCCCTTGTACAAAGTGACATGAAAGAAACATGAGCTTGAATGGGGTGAACAGCAGCATTGTGCGTTTGACTTGCCAAAGGAGACGATTCAACAGGCTTTAGACTTATGGCCTGTAAGGAAGGAGACATTGAGTTGCATGTAACCGTTCATGGGCAACATGCAAACTGGAGCATGTGGCAAAAGCAGGGAAGATCAAGGGTCCCCCTGGGTTTCTTGACTAAAAAGCTACCTAATGCTGTTGAGCAATATACTCCCTTTGAGAAACAGTTGCATTTTTATTGGGCTCTAGTGGATACTGAGCAAATGACCCTAGGTCGAAATGTGATTCTGAGACCTGAGATTCCAATAATGCAGTAGGTGATGAGTTCCCCTAAAACTTACTGCATACGACATGCACTAGAAGCTAGTATCATGTGTTGGAAATGGTACATACAGGTTAGGGTCCAAGTGGGACTAGCAGGGACAGCTGCTGCCCATGAATATGTGTCACAAGCCCCTGTGCAGGATGAGGAGAGGGTACAGGAAGTACTGCAAATAAAAGAGTCACCAGTGAGATTGGGTGAGCCATTTGAATCCTTGTCCCCTGATGATAGGAAGCATGTATGGTTTTATGATGGTTCAGGCAAGTATGTGGGTGCTAAAAGACATTAGAAGGCAGTGTCTTATAACCCAGTCACCGAGAGGTTTTTAACTACTACAAGAGAAGGAATGAGTAGTCAGTATGCAGAATTGTATCCGGTGTATCAGGCACTGAAACAAGAATTACCAAGGGACTTGTCACATTTACACTTATTCTTGGTCTACCACCAATGAGGTAGCCACCTGGCTTCTACATAGCATGCACATAACTGACAAATACATTCGAAGGAGGTGTGGGGCAAAGAGTTGTGGCAAGAAATGCTAGAGCAAATTACCACTGCTATGTATCATGTAGATGCCCACTGTCCCACTGATTCATTGGAACGATGTTTCAAATCACTTGCAGACAACAAAGCCAAAATCTCAGAGGCACAAGTGGTGACACAGGATTCTGACTTGGTGGGGATGGCTAAGTGGGCGCACCAAAAATGTGCACACCTGTGAAAGAAAGACACTTACAGGTGGGCAGACATTAGAGGGATGCACATTCCCCTACACTTAATAGAAACTGTGATCTATCCTTCAAACAGTCAAAGGTCAGTTAGGGAGAGGGATATTACCGGGGCAGAAATGGCAAATTGATTACTTTGGGCCCCTATCGACTAGCTGCGGGTGTAAATACAATGGGACAGTGGTGGACACTTATTCCGATTACCTGATTGCCGTCCCTTGCAAATGTGCCACCCAACATAACACCATAAAGACTCTGGACTTGTTAATGTTAAATTACAGAGTCCCACTCAAAGTCCAGAGCGACATAGGGTCACATTTCAAGGGAAAATTGGTACAAGACTATTGTTTAAAAACACAATATTGAGTGGATTTAATTCATTCCATATTATCTTCAATCTGTAGAACTGACTGAGAGACTGAACGGCTTGCTGAAAGCTCAATTATGAAAACTATTAGTTGGAGAGAGCACATAAATGAAGCCCTCCAAATTCTGAACAACAGGCCACTAACAGATGCTGAGACACTGCTAATGCGGATGTTAACACCAGCATTACAAATACAACATCATGTAGTGACCAACACCACCATGTAATGGGAAGTAAAACCAGGAGCCTTAGCTCCTTACTGGGCCACACGAGAATCTGCAGGTCTTGATCTACATGCCTTAAAAGCCTTATACATTGAAATCAAGAGACATGGCACTCTGTGAAATAGGTGTTGGAGTACAGATTCCTCCAGTGCATTTCGGATTGATAGCTTCCTGTTCTGGGTTTGAACCCAAAGGTATTCAGGTCTTGGGGGAGTAATCGATGCAGACTACCAAGGAGAAATCAAAACTATTCTCTTGAATATTGGAGACACTGACTTGATAATACAATCTAGAGACCACATTGTTCAGATTGTGATTATCCCAGGATATGGAGAAATTGTGAAAAAGCAGACTGCCCCAGCCCTTCCTACAGTGCATGGGGAGGAAGGTTTTGGTTCAACTGACAAAAACCCTGGTGCTAAGGTATGGGTAGAATCCTCAAATCATGCTCCAGAACCAAAAGAAATCATTGCAAAGGGCAATGACAATATATTATTAGCCAATATTGAAATGTGCCCTTTTGGAGGGTCATCCCCAATCATTTGGCCTCCTGCCTCCTATTTTTTCTGACCTGTTTGTGTTGGCTCTAGAACTCTAAGCACTTTACCACTGCTAACCAGTGTTAAACTGCATATGCTCTCTGTTTAAATTGTATTGTTGATTGGTTTCTCCATAATTGGCATATTTGATTTACTAGTGCGTCCCTAGTAAAGTGCACTAGAGGTACCCAGGGCCTGTATATCAAATGTTACTAGTGGGCCTGCAGCACTGGTTGTGCCACCCATATGAGTAGCCCTGTAATCATGTCTCAGACCTGCCACTGCAGTGTCTGTGCAGTTTTAAACTGTAAATTCGACTTGGCAAGTGTACCCACTTGCCAAGCCTAAACCCTCCCTTTTCTTACATATAAGACACCCCTAAGGTAGGCCCTACGTAGCCCCAAGGGCAGGGTGAAGTGTATGGTTAAGGTAGGACATATAGTAATGTGTTTTACATGTCCTGTCACCGAAATATTGCTAAATTCATTTTTTACTGTTGCAAGGTCTGTCCCTCTCATAGGTTAACATGGGGGCAACCTTTAAATATGATTAAAGTGTAGATTCCCTTTGGGAGTGGATAGAAATGTGGAGTTTGGGGTCTCTGAGCTCACAATTTAAAAATACATCTTTTAGTAAAGTTCATTTTAAGATTGTGTGTTTGAAAATGCCACTTTTAGAAAGTGGGCATTTTCTTGCTTAAACCATTTCTGTGACTCTGCCTGTTTGTGGATTCCCTCTCTGGGTCAGTTTGACAGTTAGGCTGGTTGCACTTGTCACTAGACATGTGACACAAAGGGAGCTGGGGTGTAGTCTGCATTTCTTAATTTTGCTTAATTTAGAGCTTGCCTCCTGTTGTTTGAAGTCTTAGGGACAGCAAAGACTTCTCTCTGCCAGCACCTGGAGCCTCTGCTGAGACTCCTACTCTGCCAAGTGGTGCTCATCCAGTTCCTGGGGTCCTGAAAGGAGAAGCTGGCAGTCCAAGAGTGAGAAATCCACGCACGGCCGACGTGCGGGGAAAAGATCGCCGCGACTCTAATCTGCAGCTGAAAAATCGACACGCCACCTGCTTTGCGGCTGAAAATCGATGCTCGCCTGCAACGCAACCAGAATATGACGTCCACGGCTAGAGAAATGACGCGCAGCATCACTGACGGAGGGTGGTGAGATCGCAACCCGCGCTGCGTGGTTTTCAGATCATTGTGCGGCAGTATTTCTGACGCAAACATCACTAGGTGTGCAAAAATGTCACAAGGCCTGCCCGGACCGGAGCGTGCGGTTCGAATCGAACGATGCACGTCGACTCGACTGAAGGAGAAACGATGCAAGGTCTTGCTCGTGAGTGATATCGATGCATCGCAAGCCCTTTTTGGCGCACACTCACCCATGCTAGGTTATTTGTGACGCATTGTAGGAGGCTGGCCTGGTTTGTAGTGGGTACCTTGTGTACTTACACCTTACACCAGGACCAGTTATCCCTTGTTAGTGAATGTAGTAGTGTTCTAGCAGCTTAGGCTGATAGAGATAGCTATAGCAGAGCAGTTTAGGCTGAACTAGGAGCTATGCAAAGCTCATGCAATACCACTTATAGTTACACAGTACTTGTACACATGTAAAGACAATACTCAGTGTTACCAAAAATAAAGGTATTTTTTGAGTGACAAAGTACCAAAAATATCTTAGAGACAATACTCCTTCTGGAGGTAAGTATTATACACAAGATATACACTAGACACCAAAATTAGACAAGTCATAGAACAATGCAAACAGTAGGAGATCCTATAGAATGCAATGGGAGAAAATAGGTCTGGGGCAACACAAACTATATACTAAAAAGTGGAATGTGAATAACAGATTTCCCCCTAGACAAGTGTAGTGTGTGCAGAATCGCTGGGAGAGTAAGAATACAGTAAAGGTAAGTAAATTACCCCACCCCAGAGCCCAGAAAAGCAGGAGTAAAGTACTGCAAGTTTCCTTAGGACACACTACACCCCGTTCTGGGGATTTTGCAGCAGCCAACCAAGTCTGCAAAGAACAACTGCTGGATTATGGGACCTGAAGACCTGCAAAGGAAGGGGACCAAGTCCAGAAGACAAAAGAAGTTCCAGGAAGGACAGGAGCCCCTGTCAACCCAGAAGAGGGTGCGAAAGAAGAGTCCCCAGTTAGTAGAAGACTACAGAAATGCACCCTAGAAAGATGCCAGCAGGTTACTGCATGATGCAAAAGATGTCCCATAGTGTGAAGATTGTTGCAGATGAGATTTTGTTTTGGAAGACACCAACAAGCCTTGGCTATGGCAAAAGTGTGTTTTTCATCAAAATGGCGCTGGATGGACCCAGGAGGGACCTGGGTGCCTCAACTCTGTGTAAAGAGGAAGAGGGAGCTCTCAGCCCTTTAGAGAGCCCTTAGGGTGCCAGCCAGCACCCCCAGAAGCTGCAGGATCCGGGTTCAATGGAGGTGCAAAATGGGGCTGATGCAGCACAACAAAAGAAGGTCCAACGCTGCCGAGAACAACTCAGCGAGTTGAGCATCGCAGGGTGGAGTGCTGGGGACCTGAGCCAGGCTGTGCACAAAAGAATTTTGCCAAAGAGTGCACAGAGGCCTCAGGAGGCGAAGAAGACACAAAACACAGGGGTACTGTTGTTCTTGGGAAAGGCAAGGTCTTACCTCCTCCAAATTACGTCAGCAGGACCTCAGGACCGTCTATGTCAATGATGTCCACCCTCTGTGTCCTTAGGAGCATGCTCATTGCCGTGAGAGGAGTCCCAGGGTACCGGTTGTTGCCTTAGAAGGTGCCTACTTGGAGCTGGGGAGTAATTACGTCACTCCACAGGATATTTCTTTGGTTCATCTGGTGCAGGAGGAAGACAGGGAGTCCCCAGAGCGTGCACACAGTGGAAACTATTGCAGTTGCTGACTTGGAGCTGAGGATGCTGAAGAAAAGTGTCTCTTGTAGACGCTTTGTTGCAGTTACAGCTTTTCTTGGAGCAGGCTGTGGTTGATTAGAGGTCAGAGGATGCTGAAGTTGTTGCAGAGGATTCTAAAGGAAACTTGCAAGCGGAATCTGAAGAGAACCCACAGGAGAGACCCTAAATAGCCCTGGGAGGGGGATTGGCTACCTTATGAGGTATGGACCTATCAGGAGGGGACTCTGATGTCACTTGCTGGCACTAGCCACTCAAAGTCCTCCAGAGTGCCCCCACATCTTGTAAAGCAAGATGGCTAAAGTCTGGGACACACTGGAGGAGCTCTGGACACCACCCCTGGGGTGGTGATGGACAGGGGAGTGGCCACTCCCCTTTCCTTTGTCCAGTTTCCAACCAGAGCAGAGAAGAAAGGGTCCCCGAACTTGTGTAGGCCTGTTTATGCAAGGAGGGCACCATCTGTACCCTTCAAAGCATTTCCAGAGGCTGGGGGAGGCTACCCCTCCCCATCCTGTAACACCTATTTCCAAAGGGAGAGGATGTAACACCCTGCTCTCAGAAGAAATGCTTTGTTCTGCCTTCCTGGGACTGGGCTGCCCAGACCCCAGGAGGGCAGAACCCTGTCTGTGAGGTGGCAGCAGCTGTAGCTGCAGTGCAAGCCTCAGAAACCTGGTTTGGAAGTGCTCGGGGTCCATCGTGGAGCACCCAGGATGCACAGAATTGGCTCCCCAATATCAGATTTGGAATGGGGGGACAATTCCATGACCTTAGACATGTTACATGGCCGTATTCGGAGTTACCATTGTGAAGCTACATATAGGTATTCACCTATATGTAGTGCATGCGTGGAATGGCGTCCCCACACTCACAAAGTCTGTGGAAATGGCCCTGAACTATGTGGGGACCCCTATGCTAGTGCAAGGATGCCCTCACACTTAGTAACTTTGCACCTAACCTTCAGCAGGAAGTTTAGACATATAGGTGACTTATAAGTTACTTATGTGCAGTGGAAATGACTGTGAAATAGTGTGTGTACTATTTCAAGCAGGCTGCAGTGGCAGTCCTATGTAAGGGTTTGTCTGAGCTCCCTATGGGTGGCAAAAGAAATGATGCAGCCCATATGGATCTCCTGGAACCCCAATGCCCTGGGTACCTAGGTATCATATACTAGGGACTTAAAAGGGGGGTCCAGTGTGCCAGTTGAAATTGGTAAATGAAGTCACTGGCCTACAGTGACAAATTTAAAAGCAGAGAGAGCATAAGCACTGAGGTTCCGATTAGCAGAGCCTCAGTGACACAGTTAGGCACTATACAGGCATACACATTAGGCCACAAACTACGAGCACTGGGGTCCTGGCTAGCAGGATCCCAGTGAGACAGGAAAAAAAAAAACTGACATATGGGTTTTTATCTATGAGCACTGGGGTCCTAGCTAGCAGGATCCCAGTGACACAGTAAAAACAAACTGACATACACTCACAAACAGGCCAAAAGTGTGGGTAACCATGCTAGAAAGAGGCTACTTTCCTACACGCACCCAGGAACATTTCCATGCTAACAGCGTTAGCGTTGTGTTTAAAATTGCATGAAGACTCTTTTGGGTTTTTAATTGTTATCTTGACTAGTGTATTGTGGATTTTTGTCGGTTCGGTCTTGTTTTGTTTAGATAAATATTTTCTATTTTTCTAAACCTATGTTGTGTCATTTTGTAGTATTTTCATTAAGTTACTGTGTGTGTTGGTACAAATACTTTACACCTAGCACTCTGAAGTTAACCCTGCCTGCTCGTGCCAAGCTACCAAGGGGGGCAGCAGGGGTTAGCTGAGGGTAATTCTCTTTTACCCTGACTAGAGGGAAGGTCCTTGCTTGGGCAGGGTGTAACCTGGCTGCCAACCAAAGACCCCATTTCTAACAGTCATGATACCTGGGAATGAAAAGAGGGAGTTTATACCATCTGATAAACTATTTTTGTAATATTTATCATACTTGTTTCTTTTACAGATCATACTACAAGGCATCTGTGTGTTAGCTGTGCTACGTGGTCTCCCTTCGGGGGGAGTGTGTGGGGCCAGGAGGGACGGAAAGCCCTTAGCTCCGAAATGATTGATTCACCATGCCGATCAACACCTTTACTGCACTTGACCGAAAATGTTTGGACACATCTGGCACAAGTCATACTCAATAGGTTGGATTTTTGTATAGCTCCCATGCAAAGTACGGTGGATGTTATATCCTCCTGTCTGGTGGCCACACCTACACCTGCAAATGTTTTACTGGTGATTTTCAATGTCATTAACAAAGATGGAGATGTGCAAGAAAGTGACCTGTAATCCCATTTTAGTTCCTTCAAGTACTATAGGTTTTGCCAAAAAACTGTGGGACTCATTTGGACCTAGGGGGTCTTTTCCAAAGACTGCCGAGGTACCGCCGTGCTGAAGACCGCCAGTGCAGGCGGTTTTCCGCACAGCGTATCATGACTGCTGGAAGCCCCCGCCCTTTTCTGGACGGAGATCTGCCAGCAGCTATACTGGCGGTCGGCAGTGAAGTTTTCCGGGGGCGGATTCAACGCAAACAAAAACACAGCAGAAACTGGACTTGGAAGGGAAAACTCTCACCTCTATACACCCCACGAGGAACCAGGACGCCATGGAGCCGGAACCCCAAATTCTACCTGCGATTGTCTTCCTACTCCTCTACCAGGAGCACAACCGACAGCGGCGACGACCACAGTGAGTACTGCACCTACAACACAGGGGAGGGGGGAAGGGAAAAGAGAGTGACACACACGCAACACGCAACACGCAACACGCAACACCCCCACCTCCACCCTCACACACACGACACACACACCAATACATGCTGAAGCATTACATATACACCCCCCAGCCACTAGGGAGCTCCATGCCCACTGCTTTATCCTGGGGAGTGCAAAGCCACAGTCTCTCAAGTCTCTCCAGTGGGTGGTTTGCCCACTGCTTTATCCTGGGGAGTGCAAAGCCACAGTCTCTCATGTCTCTCCAGTGGGTGGTTTGCCCACTGCTTTATCCTGGGGAGTGCAAAGCCACAGTCTCTCACGTCTCTCCAGTGGGTGGTTTGCCCACTGCTTTATCCGGGGGAGTGCAAAGCCACAGTCTCTCAAGTCTATCCAGTGAGTGGTTTGCACACTGCTTTGTCATGGGGAGTGCAAAGCCACAGTCCCTCAAGTCTCTCCAGTGGGTGGGTTGCCAACTACTTTATCTTGGGGAGTGCAAAGCCACAGTCTCTCAAGTCTCTCCAGTGGGTGGTTTGCCCACTGCTTTATCCTGGGGAGTGCAAAGCCACATTCTCTCAAGTCTCTCCAGTGGGAGGGTTGCCCACTGCTGCATCCTGGGGAGTGCAAAGCCACAGTCTCTCAAGTCTCTCAAGTGGGTGGTTTGACCACTGCTGTATCCTGGGGAGTGCAAAGCCACAGTCTCTCAAGTAGAAAACAGCCTCTACTGGTTCTGGAGTGGGCTTTGTGCCCAGAGTGCTTAATCCTGCCAAGGACTGAGGTAGTGGATGCCTTTCTCCACTGGTTCTGGAGGGGGCTTTGTGCCCAGAGTGCTTCATCCTGCCAAGGACAGAGGTAGTGGATGTCATTCTCCACTGGTTCTGGAGGGGGCTTTGTGCCCAGAGTGCTTCATCCTGCCAAGGACAGAGGTAGTGGATGTCATTCTCCACTGGTTCTGGAGGGGGGTCTGTGCCCAGAGTGCTTCATCCTCCCAAGGACTGAGGTAGTGGATCTGACACTCCACTGATGGTGGGGCAACATGGAAGCTGTCCAGACCCCTGGAACTGACCACCAGCCTCGTACGACTGACCACTGGGGATGGCAGCCATGTCTGTGGTGGTGCCACTGGCATAGGATGTGGCGTGGCCGCTGGCGGTGCTGGCGGAGGCCTCAGTAGCGGCAGTGCTTGCGGGGCTCATTGGGCAGCGGTGCTGGTGGGGGGCTCACTGAGCGTAATGCTGGCGGCGGTGCTGGTGGGGGGCTCACGGAGCGTGCTGCTGGCCGCGGTGTCCTGGGTGGCGGTGCTGGTGGGGGGCTCACTGAGCGTGCTGCTGGCGGCGGTGTCCTGGGTGGCGGTGCTGGTGGGGGGCTCACTGAGGATGCTGCTGGCTGCGGTGTCCTGAGCATCGGTGCTGGTGGGGGGCTCACTGAGCGTGCTGCTGGCGGCGGTGTCCTGAGCGGCAGTGCCCATGGCGGCGGTGCATGTGGGGGTAGCGGTGGCGGTCTTGTCAGCCGTGCAGGTTGGCGGCGACTTCCCTTTCTTTCTCTGGCCCTTCCTCACCTTGGATGGTGGCGCAGCTGTCTTGCCACTGCCAACTGTTGTCCTGGCTGAGCCCTTGGTGGCAGGTGTTTTGGCCTTCTCCCTCAGGGCTGTGGGCAACTTCTTTTGTTTTGGAGGTGGGGGAATGTCCTTGGCCTGGCTCCTTGGGACACTGGCTGCCCTGCTGCTTGGCGCACTCCAGAAGCCAGTTACTGCTGGCACCACTGTTCCCGGTGATGTGGTGGCTGAGGTGCTGGGTTGGGAACTGGAAAGGCGGGCCCTAGAGGACGGAAGGGATGGGGAAGGTGAAGGGAAGATGTCAAGGTTTGACAGGAAAAGTTTTTTAGACACACTGGGATGGGGAGATCGAGGGGGTTTGGGGGTGGAGGAAGAGGTAGTGGTTGTAGGAGGTGTTCGTTTGCTGACTTCGGGTGAAGGTGCATGGGCTGGAGGCTGTCGTGAGGTGGATGGCTGTTGGGTGGGTGTGTGACTGCGTTTGTGTAGTTTGGGAGGAGGGCTCACAGACACACTGGGAGAGGACACAGGGGATGTGTGAATGGTAGTGGGGGTGGTGAGTGCACGTAAGCGGTGTGTGGTGATGGGCGGGCAAGTGATAGACATAGTGGCTGAAGATGTAGTGCATGCAGGTGTGAGTGGAGAGGTGACAGGGAGGGAGGAGGGAGATGTGGAAGAGGGGGACAAAGTGGAGGCAGTGGCTGTTGGTATGTCTGCATGGGTATGATGCTTTTGTGAGTGCCTGTGGGATGTGTGGTGCTTATGTTTGCCAGAGTTACCCTTGTGTGTTGAGGTGTGTGCATGCTGGTCTGATGGTGTGCTTGGGATAGGCTGAGGTATTGGGGATTGGGTCTGGGTGGAGGAAGTTGGAGGGGGGAGGCTGGACACAGGGACAATGGCTGCCATCAGTGCTGAGGCCAGAGTCTGAAATGCTCGCAGTTGGGCTGCCTGACCAGAATGAATGCCCTCCAGGTAAGCATTTGTCTGTTGCACATGCCTCTCTACACCCTGGATGGCATTCAGAATGGTAGACTGCCCAACAGTGAGGGATCTGAGGAGGTCAATGGCCTCCTCACTGAGGGCAGCAGGGCTGACTGGGGCAGTGGCTGAGGTGCCTGGGGCGAAGGAGATGCCCACCCTCCTGGGTGAGCGGCCACTGGGCACACGCTAAGGGGCTGCTGGAAGGGCGGTGCTGGTAGGGGGGGTGGTGGCTGTACCTGTAGATGCGGTGGGCACAGAGGGGCCCGCCACCGCAAGGGAGTTCCCATCAGAGGAGGAGTCGTGTCGCTGGTCTCAGCTCCTGTCCCCGCCGTGGAGCTCCCTTCGGCCTCCGTCCCACTGATGAATTCTGAGTCCGTAGTCTCACCCTCCAGGGCCATGTGGGATGCAGCTCCCTCCTGCTCCGGTGGCACAGCTCCTCCGCCTGATGATGCTAATGCACACAAGAACAGGGAGACCACAAAAAGGGGGGGAAAGAAAGTAGAAAGACATGTTCAGTGCATGCAATACCGCTACCGTTGGCGGACACTACAGACACAGCAGCCCTCTGCACTACGCCATGCACTTAGAGTTCCCTAATCAATCACAGGGACATGGGGTACAAGGCCTATGCCCGATTGCTGAGCACATTGAAGTCACAGGAGCCTGACTAGGGGTATATGGCTCTTAACACTGGTGGGGTGGGGTGCGACATAGCCTGCCTCATGAAGTTACCTTGCCTACAAAAGTCGTCCTGGACTAGGGGAACCCACAGCCCACCTCCCCGACCCAGACACCTCCAATATGAGCTTAATCAGATGGATGTGACTGTACTCACCCCCTTGTGGCTGCTGTGATGCCCTCAAGCGCCCATCCAACTCCGTATACGCCACCGCCAGGATCCAGAACATAAGGGGGGTCATGGTGCAACAGGCACCCCTCCCACGTTGGGAGGCCATCCCCAGCTGGGCCTCCGCCGTCTTCTTGCTCTTGCGAATGTCCTCCCTTCTTTTACGCAGTGGGTGATCCTTCTGTGGTGGACCCCCAGGGCCCGGACGTCCTTGGCAATGGCACGCCAAATATCCTTTTTCTGGTGGGCGCTGACCTACAGGAATAGTACAGGGGAAAAGGAAAAACTATAACCGTCCGGACCGTCACAGTCATTGGCCCCCATTCCCACCCTTGCCCTGAAGCACATCCACTCACCGTAGTTTCATGCACGCCTCATTCCCCCCCATCTCTCATCCACACCACTCCAAACTCGCATTGCCCATACAGCATGCTCACAGTGTACTCACCTGTTTGTCTGGAGGACCGTAGAGTAGCGTGTACTGGGGGAGGACCCCATCCACTAGTTTGTCCAACTCCTCCGATATGAAGGCAGGGGCCCTTTCCCCAGACACTTGAGCCATTGTCGCTTCCAGACTGAGGTCACAGCACCACTTGCAGTGTAGGTCCTCTCCTGTCGAAGATCAGGTATCAAGTGAGTGAACAGAGAGAAAATGGCGGTCACGTCCGCGGTGGTGCATACCGTCACCGCCGCCGTACATCGTCATTGGCTCCTAGGACCCATAGGGTCCAATGTTAATCAATGCAGGATTGCACTGCGGTCTTCGACCGCCTACCGCGACGGTGTACAATGCCAGCGCAGTTACCTTATATCCCCTTATCCCACATTACAAGTCAGGCAGCCGCCATTTCAGGGGGCCACATGGCATGAATTTTAAATGCGTCACACATATCTAGGCCTTGTATACACACTAGGACAGGCACATAGCGGATTGACAAATTTGTGCAATAAAGTTGTTTATTTCGTACCTCAGTGTTGGCTGACCCTCTGATCACTGTTCTCATCCATAGAGCACGTCCGCTGGGGCAGGTGAGGAGATGGCGGCATCCTCCAGTGTACAGACCGCTGGTGGACCTGTTGACAATGGAAGAGCGACATGTAATAGTCACCTACAGACTTGATCGTGCCACAATCCAGGAACTGTGTGCACAGTTGGAGCCAGACCTGATGTCAGCTATCCACCATACCCCAGGGATACCCCCTGTAGTGCAGGTCCTGTCAGTACTCCATTCCTGGCAAGTGGGTCCTTTCAAACAACAGTGGCCATTGCATCAGTCATGTCCCAGCCAATTTTCTCTAACGTGTTGTCCAGAGTGTTGTCTGCCCTGCTGAAACACATGCTCAGCTACATCGTGTTCCCTCAGGTGGAGGATTTGCCTACAGTGAAAGGTGACTTCTATGCCCTGGGACATATCCCCAACATCATTGGTGCCATTGATGGGACACATGTGGCCTTGGTACCCCCCCAGGAGTGAACAGGTGTACAGAAACCGGAAGAGTTTCCATTCAATGAATGTGCAGATGGTGTGTTTGGCCGACCAGTACATCTCCCATGTGAACGCCAAGTTTCCTGGCTCAGTGCATGATGCTTACATTCTAAGGAATAGCAGCATCCCTTATGTGATGGGGCAACTCCAGAGGCACCGTGTGTGGCTATTTGGTGAGGACATGGACCCTATACAGTGTGAATAGTTGTCTGGGTCTGGGGTTGTCCCTAAGGGCTAGTGTGTGTCTAACGGTTGTCCCTCGACATTTGCAGGTGACTCTGGCTACCCCAACCTGTCATGGCTACAGACCCCAGTAAAGAATCCCAGGACAAGGGCAGAGGAAATGCTACAATGAGGCACATGGGCGAACTAGGAGGGTTATAGAGAGGACCTTCGGCCTCCTGAAGGCCAGGTTCAGGTGCCTCCATATGACAGGTGGTTCCCTATACTACTCACCAAAGAAGGTGTGCCAGATCATCGTGGCCTGCTGTATGCTGCACAACTTGGCTATGCGACGACAGGTGCCTTTTCTGCAGGAGGATGGTCCTAAAGGACGTTTTGTGGCAGCTGTGGAGCCTGTGGACAATGAAGAAGAGGAGGCAGAAGAAGAGGACATAGACAACAGAAACACTGTGATCCATCAATACTTCCAGTGAGACACAGGTAAGAAGACCTCACTGCCTCCTACATCTGATAAAATTGTTCGACCTCTCATCTGTCTGTCACTTTCAGCCAGTGTATGGACACGGATTTGTCACTTTCCCTTTCGATTTCACAGATGTGGGTCCCACTGTGTGACCTCTGCTATGTTACCTCATGGACTAGAGCTGTGTGACATAGGTATGTTGACAACACAATGGACATTGGTATTTTCCTTAGTTATAGCAAATACACATTTGTGAAAGCACAGAATGACTCCAGATTGTTTTGTGATTCAAGGGTGTTTATTTAAGTGCAAATTAGTGGAGGGGGTTGTAAAATGGTCAAGGGTGATGGTGGAGGAATGTCCATGGCAGAGTCTAGTCTATTTGTCTCACAGGTGCATTGTCCAAAGGGGCATAGGAAGTGGAGCTGGGGCAGTTTAAGGATGGACAGGGTGACAAAGTGGGACAGAAGGATGACAATCAGGGTGGTCTCATTTCTTGGTGGGGGCCTTTGCATTGTTCTCTGTCTTTGTCCTGGATCTCAGGGATCGCTTGCGGGGTGGATCTCCATCTGCAGGGGGTGGGGTGCTGGTGTCGTGGTCCTGTGGCGGTACATCCTGTCCATAAGCACCGGCGGAGGTGGTGGGCAGTTCATCGTCCAGGTTAGTGTCAGGGATTCCTTGTTGTGCCACAGTGTCCCTCCTGGTGTTCACGAGGTCCTTCAGCACCCCTACAATGGTGCCCAGGGTGGTATTGATGGATTTGAGTTCCTCCCTGAACCCCAAATACTGTTCCTCCTGCAGCTGCTGGGTCTCCTGAACCATGGCCAGTACCGTTGCCATCGTCTCCTGGGAATGATGGTAGGCTCCCATGATGTTGGAGAGGGCCTCGTGGAGAGTGGGTTCCATGGGCCTGTCCTGCCCCTGTTGTACAGCAGCCCTCACAGTTCCCCGGTTTTCCCGGGCCTCTGTCCTCTGAACTGTGTGCCCACTACCGCTGCCCCCAGGTCCCTGCTGTTCTTGGGGTGGTGGGTTAGCCTGGATTCCCTGTAGCGGTGGACACACTGCTGCTTGACGTGTCCTGGGGACAGAGGGATGGGCCCGCTGGGTGGGTGCTGTGCTTGTGTTTCCTGAGGGGGGAGGCTCTGTGGTGGCCTGTGACTGTGTCAGGGGAACCGACTGTCCCGAGGTCCCAGATGGACCGGGCTGGTAATCTAGATCCAGTTGGACAGAGCTGCTGTCATCACTGTCGGCCTCTTCTGTGGATGGAGTGGACATGTCTGGAACCTCCTGTCTGGTGACGTTGGGTAGGGGTCCTGCAGGGGTGTAAAGGCATGATTATTGCATCTGTGTGTGCCATGGTGTGCAATGGGTGGGTGTCCTTATACCCCAGTGCTTACATTCTTGTGTAGGACCTTGTGTGATAATTATTTAGTGGTCTGTGTGGGTATGTGTAGTGGACATGCATTGGTGATAGGTGTCCATGCTTTGTTATAGCATGCAGGGCTTGGTGTTGGGATGTGTGGTTTGTGATAGTGGGACATATGTGAGGAGTTGGAGTGATGGGGGTGAGGGCGAGAGTGGGGGTATGTGATAGCATGCAGGTAGGGTGGGGGATGAAGTAGTTAAAGATTTAACTTACCAGAGTCCATTCCTCCAGCTACTCCTGCGAGGCCCTCAGGATGCAGTATAGCCAAGACCTGCTCCTCCCATGTTGTTAGTTGTGGGGGAGGAGGTGGGGGTCTGCCGCCAGTCCTCTGAACCGCAATGTGGTGTCTGGAGACCACGGAGCGCACCTTCCCCCGTAGGTCGTTCCACCGCTTCCTGATGTCATCCCGTGTTCTTGGATGCTATCCCACTGCGTTAACCCTGTCCACGATTCTGCGCCATAGCTCCATCTTCCTAGCTATGGTGGTGACTGCACCTGTGATCCGAATAGCTGTGGCTCTACCTGGATGATTTCCTCCACCATGACCATGTGCTCCTCCTCAGAAAACCTGGGGTGTCTTTGTGGTGCATTGGGTGGTGTGGGTGATGTGTGAGATGGTGTGTGCTATGATGTGTGGGGTGATGTTTAGGGGTGTGTGGTGTTTTGTGCGTGGATGTGTATGTGTGATGGTGTTGTGTGCCTATGTATGCTGGTGTTGTCTTTGCTTTGCTGTCTCTCTGGCCTTCTCCAATTTTTTGGATAGTAAGGGTTTGTGGGTAATGTGGGTGTGTGTTTTATATTGTATTGGGTGTGTGGGAGTGGTGTGTGTATGTGTATCAGGTGTGTGTATTTCGATTTGTCCAATGTGGTAGTGTTTTGTAAATGTGTGTGTATTTTGAGTGTGGCGGTGTGTACTGCCAATGGAATACCGCGGTTGAAAGACCGCCGAATGGATTCGTGGGTCGTAATAGTGTGGGCGTATTCCTGTTGGCGTGACGGTGGAGGTTTTGTTATCGCCAGTTTATCACTGACTGTTGGTGTGGCGGACTTGTGTGGGTGTCTAGATTTTGGCGGGTTCTGAGCTGTGGGTCGTAATAGCTGTGGCAGAAATCCGCGGCGGTGTGTTGGCGGTCTTCTGCACTGCGGTAAGCGGCATTTACCGCCAATGTTGTAATGAGGGCCATGATATTTTCATTTCATTTTGTACATACTCGTTATCCAAGGGAAACAGTTCAATTATGTGAGTATTGTGATTTTGAATTATCTAAATCAGAATATATGAGCCTATTTTTTTTATTGTAGGAGTTCCAGGGTTAGCTTTTTTATACTATTTGAGTTATTAACAAATTAGCATGTTTAGTGGTGAAGCACATTAGCCATACTTCCATTGCTTTACCTGAGTTATCACCAGACATATGAGGTACTAGAAAAGTTGCATTGCAGAACAGGGCAGCTAATGATTATTTACTGTTAAAGCAATATTATGGTTGCTCAGAATTTTGAGGTCTTTGTTGTTTCAATCTGTTAGACCACTCTGAATCCTTTCAGTGCCATATTAACACTTTACAGGAATTGATGAAAACAGTAAACCTTGAAGTAGACAAAGGGTGGTAGGACTTAATGTTCGGTTGGCTGCCAGATTTTGGGCTATTGCGCACTATTTTGGGCGGGATACTTGTAGTCATTTGTATTATAATAATGCTATGCTGCTGTGTACAATGCATACCTAAATTGCTCACAATGTTCAAACCAAAAAGAGTTAATTGCAGACCAGATTGTTATGAGAGTCACTGGTCAAAGGGTGGAGTGTAATGCTATCTGTATTTAACCACCTGCTCCATCTTGACCACTGCCTTCATTTTGTGCTTGGCTTAGCTTCAAACACTGTCACATTGTGGCAGTCGAGGAGATACGCAAGCACTGGTACGACTTGCATTCACATGCCAAAGAGAGGGTAGCAAGCAGGCTGAAGGAGGCAAGGAGCACCAGAGGAGGACCACCCACACACCGTCTACACCAATGGAAGACATGGTGGAGTCCACACTGCTTCCTGAAGCTGTCACTCGTGTCACTGACATTGACACCTCAGGCACACCCAGCACCAGCAAAGGTAAGGGCAGTATTGATGTGTTTCCCCATATGTGCATGTACAAATGCCCCTTAGAAAATAGCTATGGCACTATGCAGTGTGATATGTAATCCATGCCACATCTTACATACAACACAACAATGCCTTATGGGAGTGTTAGTCCACACCCCTAAAGTGCAAATACCACATAAATAGCAAAATAGTGCAAAACCAACCAGAGAAACAACACAAAAGACTCTCAGTGATACTATTCCAGTGTAAAGTTAATGCTAGTACGCAACTATTTTAGTGCAAATCAAAAATGACATGCTGCACAATGTTGTTGCAGATGTTCCGGGCCCTAATGCAGCAGAAGATGGAAATGTGAGGGATAGCGAAACTCAGCCACAGTCCGACTCAAACACCAGTGAGTCCTTCATACAAGTACCAACTAGACATGGGGCAAGAGTGCTACCTCTCCCTGAGTATAACCTGGACTCAGATGAAATGCTGGATGAAGTACCAACACCACCCCAGAGGCTAGAAGCACAGACAGACAGCAATCCCTGTTCCAGCGTCAGTCCACTTCCCTCAAGAGGCATTGCGAAGCAGACAGACAGTGCACGGAGGAAGGTGAGGGCCCATCACTGTTTGGTGGCCTTGAGGCTTCCATGCTGAAAGTGCAGCGCCTGCAAAGTAAACACATGAGGTCAATGCACAGGCAGTTGGTGTCAATCGATCATAACATGGGTGCAATGCGCAGGCAGTCTGAATCTCACATTGACAACCTGGGATCAATGCACAAGAAGGTGGATGCACTCAATGAAAACATGGGATCAATGCACAAGCAGTTCGAGTCTCTTAATGAAAACATGTGCAAGCTGCATTAGGGACAGCAAACAGGAGCAGAAAACGCAAAGGAGATGACAAACACTATTAGGGAACTCTGCACTGTGATGCAGCTGGACCTTGTCAGCCACCGTAGGCGCCATCACCAATTAATAGGCAGGTTGGATGGGTTCTGCAGATCTGTCAATCGGCTCACAACCACAACTGCTTTGGTATCACGATGTGCTGTGGGCATACAGGTGGAGGTGGCACATTGCAGTCAGGACATTGCTCAAGGAATGGTGCAAATAACCAATGTTTTGGAGACAATGCAGACAGCCCGGAGTACTACAAACAGTGAACAAGGTGGTGGGGATAGTGAGGAGCTCTCTAGCCTCAGCAGTCTCACAGCCCCTGTAATGGATCCTAGGTGTCGCAGTACCAGACACAGTACTGTCTTTGAACCTGCTACAAGAGATGCCACAGAGACACTGAGCACTCAAGTGGAGTGCGTGGGCGTTGGAAGTAATGTTGAGAGGTATCGGGGACTTGCATAACATGTAGCAAGGGAGTTATACTATGATGTGAATAGTGTGACACTGTTACTCGCACCTGTTTGTGTATAGTGCATACGTATGTCCTAATCACACATATATTACCTGAAGTCAAGGCAATAAAGATGCTACCTACCACAATACATTAAATTAGACGTGGTATTGTCATTACTTACATCAGAAATAGTTGTGCGTGATCTCAGCACTTCTATGTCTGCCCTCTGGTGCACTGCTTCTGTCTGCTGGCTAAATGGGTGACAAGGGCTCATCATCCTCATCTGAGTCAGGCTCTGTGGTTCCACAGGTATGCCCCTCATTGTTGTGATGTTGTGCAAAATGGCACAAGTAGCCACGATTTTGCATGTGGTTTCAGGGCTGTAGTGTAGTGCACCACCACTCTTGTATAGGCACCTGAAACAGATCTTCAGCAGGCCAAAGGTCCTCTCTACAACGCTGCGGGTTGTCCTGTGAGCAGCATTATACCTCCTTTCAGCTGGCGCAGCAGGATTTAGATAGGGCATCAGTATGAAGGACCGCACGACATAGGCACTGTCTCCTAGAATGACAGGAGAGTAAATTGAGTAATTGTTATCTGTGACATCAAGAGACACATCAAGGCGACATAGTCTACTATCACATTACCAAGTAGCTATCCTTCGCCAAACTCCCCAGCAAGAAGTCTTGTGTATTGTCCACTGTGCCGAAAGATGTAGGAGTCATATGTGCTGCCTGGGTATCTGGTCACGAGATCCGTGATAATGTTGGTGGCATTGCTAATTACTTGTACGTTCATGGAATGTGTACTTTTACAGTTCCAATAAACATACTCTGCGGTCGATGGTGGACAGATAGCTACATGTGTCCCATCAATGGTGCCTATTACATGTGGGAATTGGGCAATCTGGTAGAAATTGAACTTTGTAGTAATTCCTGTGGGGTGTTGGGGAGTCTTATGTGCTGTTGAATTTTGCTCAGAATGGCATTGAGAAATGCATTGAAGAAGCGTGATTGAGCACTCTGTGAGGCCCCTCAGCTGCTGCTATGACCCCTTGATAGCTCCCTGAGGCTAAAAGGTGCAGGAGCATAATACCTGCACATGGGTGGGTCTGCTATTGGTCCTGTGTGTGTTTCGCTGCAGTAGGGGTTGTAGATCAGTTGTCAGGTCAAGTATCATGCCTGAGCTTAACCTGTACTTAGTATATATCTCCTCCTCTGTCTGGTCAAAAAGGGTAATGCGCACTCTAAAAATGCGCTCCTGTCTCCTCCTCCCTCTCCTCAGACCTGCCAGGATCCACATTCTCCTCGCCATCACGTAGAGTGCAGCCATTGTGGAAAAGAGGCTGAGTCATTCTGGGCCTCTTTATATAGGTAGCACCTGTTTACCTCCTGGTTTGCGATTTGTTGATGAATTGCATTGTGAAACGGAATTTGAGATTCGCATTCTGTGATTCACAAATTCAGGTAACTATTTCTGATTCGCAGAATGTGACCCGCGAATTCATGTCGCAAAAGCAAGAAATCGCTATTTTTGCGATTCCTTATATTTGCACTGCGAATGCCTTTCATACATCGTGAAAGGCGATTTTGCATTTGAAAATGGTGGTACTTACCGATTCGCACCGATTGCGAAAGCAAAATCCTATAATACATCTGGCCCATATATTTATATATAATCTATATATATATAGAAAGAGATTAATTGTTGAAGTATTGCATTTTCTTTGTTTCTGTGATCATGATTATTCTACTGTTGTGATTATTTTTAGAATCACACATGGGTTGTTGCATTTGAAATAAAAGCTCACATTATTCGTTTTGTTTCTGAAACTTGGGAAGTGCTTTAATAAATTCATTCCTCAGACTAAGAGTGTTGCATTCTTTGCATTCCTTTCATTTAGTTTCCTCTCAGTCTGAAGCAGAGCAGAACACAGATATAGACCTCCAGACCATGGAAGCCAGAGATTTGTCAGACATTGTCCCGTAGAATAGGCAAACATTGATGTGATTGATGTCAGCAGCCTGAGCTTTATCACAGACCACACCAAAGTAATTCAACATCACATAATACAAGATACAAACAGATGGCAGTACAACAGTCCCTGATCACAGGGCCATCATAATCCAATGCCCATGTACCTAGTGGTATGACACAAACATATGTTGGTGTTGTGGCACAGGCACTGTGGCCTACAATGATGAAACACATCTACTACTACATACAGTTCATATAAAAAGAGAGGAAAAATTACTTTGTCTTAAACTAGCACTACATGTTTCATGCCAACATGATCACACACAAGAAGAATGAGTCCCACCAAGCACACAAAATAAGTCCAATGGGCACTTCTGACCTTCCTGCCAAACACTGTGCAACCTGTCTTGGCATAGGTCTGGATTGAATCAGGTCCTTCCTCACCAGAAGAACACAGAGCATCAGACTACTGTCGTTCATGTCAGAATCCAAAGACACATGCTGCTGAGTTCTCCGAGGACCTTCACTCAGACCGACACTTTTCAACATCTACATGGCCCGCTTGCCAAGATCATCTAACAACAAGGACTAAATATAGTCTCCTACACCGACAACACCCAGCGGATCCTTTCCCTGTCTCACGCAACCTGGGCATCATACTGGACTCCTATCTATCCATGATATACCAAGTCAACGCCGCCTTATCATCATGTTTCCACACCGTCCGACTCTGGCAAAAGATTTTCAAGTAGATTCCTTTTGACACGAGGAAGACAGTCACCCACACACTTGTTACTAGCAAACTGGTCTGTGACAAAGAACTCTATGCCGGCATCCTCAAGAAACTCCAATCAAGAAACATGGAATCCAGATGCAGCATTCAGACTCATCCAGGGCATTCCCCGATACAGCCAAATCTCTTCCCACCTCAGAGACCTACACTGGCTCCCAGTCAACAAGCACATCACATACAAACTCCTGATACACACACTTTAAGGCACTGCACAACATAGGACTGGAATACCTCAACCAGCACCTCTCCTTCTACGTACCCAACAGACATCTCCGTTTTTATCAGCTTGCCCTTGCAGGCATCACCAAAATCCAGAAAAAAACAGCAGGAGGAAGATCCTTCTCCTACAGAGCAGGCCAAACATGGACCATGCTACCTCTAAAGCTCAGCTACACCATACCACTGAAGCAGTTCAGGAAGGACCTCAAGACCTGGCTCTTTAACTGAGCAGCACGCCATAAACAGCGCCTTGAGACCCTAGGGTGATTGGCTGCGTTTTACAAATCTCTGATTGATTGATTGATACCCCCAAACTCTGTGACCTACATTACCTGGAGCAATCCATGCCCACTTCATATAGCGTAAAATACCTGCCAATGTCACAACTCTGAAATGCCCACATGAAGATGTTGTGGTGAAGATACCCATACAACAACCATAATAAGAAGTATAGGCTTGAAACTATACATATGATACAAGTCACATAGCAAGCATGTGGAACACAAAGTACATTGCAAGGAAACTGATGCAGACGAAGAAACATCATCAAGGTGGTATGTGTCAAAAGCTATGTCAGCAAGCACTCAACTCAAAACATTCTTATAACTACATTTCATTGTACAGTCACAGTCATGACATCACAAGACATACTTACACTCATCAGAAGTAGCTGTGGATGAGATCTTCTCGCAAGTCTGCTCCTTCCTCTACACCGCTTTCATCCTCAGTTGGCATTTCAGGATTCTCACCCAGTGGCACTACAGGGATGTACGTGATATTACTCCGCAGGGCAATGTTGTGGAGTGTGTAGGATGCCACAGTGCTCTGACACCATTTCCAGGGTGGGTAGAGGAGTGCTCCCCTATGTTCTGTTCAGACACCTAAATCTAGCCTTCAGGAAACTAAAAGCCAGTTCCACTGCCTGCCTTGTTCTTCCATGGACCTCATTGAAACTTCCTCCGGCATAGTTGGAGTCCTCAGCTGCATCAATAACCAAAGATGGTTGGTTATGCTGAGTCTCCTGTTAAGGAATGGGACAAAAGTGAACCAGTGAGTCCCTCGCTTCATGATTGTATTACCTGATATTGCTCACACACAGTCATGACAGGTGTGAGATACCAACCAGCCCTCTCTGAGTGCAGTTGTGACATCACCTGGGGGATGGTGCTGTTTTGCATTAGGAAGGAATCATGTGGTGGTTCAGGATAATGGGCACACACATTTTAGATGTAGAGATCCCCCTAAAAGACAACTTGCATGTTGATGGAATGGACGTTTTGTCCGTTGTGATAGACCTGTTCAGTGGCCTGCTGTGGCACTAACCTAACATGTGTGCCATCAATGACCCCCACCACATGTGGGAGGTTGGGAAAACTATAAAAGTCAGCCTTCACATTGGTTTAATCATCATATCGAGAAAACTGATATAGCTGTCAATATCTTTCAGCATTGCTGAGAGGAAATCCTTCAACACCAGCCTGAACATAGGTTGGTGCATACCAGCAGATATGACCACTGTATTTTGGAAGGATCCTGTGGCCAGAAAGTGCAATACTGACATGACTTGTACAATGGGTAGTATAAGTTTGGATTACTGTTAGCTGGCATCAGATCTACATCCAACTAACACCATATGACCACTATTGTTTGCCCATCTAGGCAGTATAAATAAATTATATGCCATTGCTCCATGGCCTGAAGGACTGACAGTGGACGGTAGACAGGAGGTTGTTGCATCCTGGCTCTCCCAGGCTACCTATGTGTGACAAGACATGATTTGTACAATTAGTCAGTGTGTCCACAGAAACATACATGATGCATGCCAATGATATAATATGACAAAAAACATTTCTGACGGGATACACATGACAGACACTACACATCCCAGCTGGCAAGTGCACAAGGGTCACATATGACACCCATGGTTGTCAGCATATGTAAGCAAGTTCTGTTTGTTTTGTTCATTAACATTGTGTTATTTAATGTTTTTGTGGCCCTAGATCCTCTTTGTGTTGCAAATAACTAGGTAAAGGGACCTTATGGCCATCCAATGAAATCTCATTCTCATGATGGTTGTAGATGTTGAACAACATGTATGTGCATGACAGCATGAACTGTGTATGCATCTTGTCTGAGTCAATTGAGGATTGTGTAAGCAATCTGTACAGTACCACAGACCTTTCAACCCACATCTGGCCTTGCAAAACTGTTGTTTGGAAGGCATATCATGACTAAATGCCCTTCAGGTTGCCACACAAATCCCATGCCACATTGATGACTGCCACATGGTATTCTGTCAAGCACGGAAGTGATGGAAATGTGAGTGTCATGTAGGTTCTGTATGCTCAGCCTGTAGAGACCAGGGCCTGTCACGTGTATTTCCCACTATGGGACCTAGTCGAGACTGTGGGAGAATTACTTTGGTTATGCAACTGTGGCACTGTGCCCACTCCCAGCACACCAGCAGATCCTGTCATGTGGACAATATGATGCTGTAGTGGCAAAATATTCCCTGAATGCCTTGTCCATTGATCAGATTAGGAATGGGTACAGAGGTACATCCCAGAAGTAGTCTATATATGTATTTTGCATAATTGTCAATATGTGTGTTTGACTCATGATAGGTCCCTTACTCCCACAGATCTGTTGTCACCTTCACATAAGTTCCAATTGTCCTGTACAGGCTTAGTGCACAAGGGATAGTCCCACAGTGCAGACAGAGGCCCTCATTATGACATTGGTGGTAAATCCCACTTACCGCCATGGTGACGTCTGCCAACATACCGCCGCGTGGCAAATATCCTTTCCCATATTATGACACATACACACCAATCTGACAGAATACAGCCACATACACAAATCTGCCAGCCCAGAGGTCAGTGCTAAAGTGGCCGAACCAACACCCATACCGTTACACCAACAGAACAACGCCCACCACATTATGACCCAGGAATCACCACGGTGGACAATCAATGGCAATAAACCATTGGCGGTACATACCGCCATGCTCAGAATGGACATCCACATACAAAACAACACTACATTGGCCAATACTAAAAGCACACACCAGACATTCATACACATACCACACCCACCCACAGCACCAAAAAACACCCACCCTCATTATCCACAACCTTTTACAAACAACAATTACTGCCAGGAGATTGACACAAACAGCACAGAGACAACTAGACACACACACCACATACATCTTTACATCCCTCATGCACCATACATCACACACCCGAACACAGTATTCATCACACTCTCACCAACACACACCACACAACACCCATGTCCCCACAAAGGCACCCCCGTTTCACTGATGAGGAGTTAAGGGTCATGGTGGAGGAAATTGTCAGGGTAGAGCCACAGCTGTTTGGAGCACAGGTACAGCAAATATCCATTGCCAAGAAGATGGAGCTATGGTGGAGAATCGTGGACAGGGTCAACGCCGTGGGACAGCACCCAAGAACAAGGGACGACATCAGGAAGATGTAGAACAACCTATGGGGGAAGGTATGTTCCGTGGCAGCAAGGCACAAGCTTGCCACATCTCACAGCATGGGAAGAGAAAGTCTTGGCATTACTGAGGGACTCTCTGGAGTAGCTGCAGGACTGGACACTGGTTGTAGGAGGCTGTCCTGGCTTATAGTGGGTACCTAGTGGTACTTACATCTTCTGCCAGGTCAAGTTATCCCTTTTTAGTAGATTAAAAGTGTTCTAGCAGCTTAGGCTGATAGAGGTTGCTATAGCAGAGCAGCTTAGGCTGAACTAGGAGACATGCAAAGCTCCTACTATACCACTTATATCACTTAGCACTATATCATAGGAAAACACAATACTCAGAGTTACTAATGTACACACTACACCCCGTTCTGGGGATTTTGCAGCAGTCAACCAAGTCTGCAAAGAACAACTGCTGGATTATGGGACCTGAAGACCTGCAAAGGAAGGGGACCAAGTCCAGAAGACAAAAGAAGTTCCAGGAAGGACAGGAGCCCCTGTTAACCCAGAAGAGGGTGCGAAAGAAGAGTCCCCAGTTAGTAGAAGACTACAGAAATGCACCCTAGAAAGATGCCAGCAGGTTACGGCATGATGCAAAAGATGTCCCATAGTGTGAAGATTGTTGCAGATGAGATTTTGTTTTGGAAGACACCAACAAGCCTTGGCTATGGCAAAAGTGTGTTTTTCATCAAAATGTCGCTGGATGGACCCAGGAGGGACCTGGGTGCCTCAACTCTGTGTGAAGAGGAAGAGGGAGCTCTCAGCACTTTAGAGAGCCCTCAGGGTGCCAGCCAGCACCCCCAGAAGCTGCAGGATCCGGGTTCAATGGAGGTGCACAATGGGGCTGATGCAGCACAACAAAAGAAGGTCCAACGCTGCCGAGAACAACTCAGCGAGTTGAGCATCGCAGGGTGGAGTGCTGGGGACCTGAGCCAGGCTGTGCACAAAAGAATTTTGCCAAAGAGTGCACAGAGGCCTCAGGAGGCGAAGAAGACACAAAACACAGGGGTACTGTTGTTCTTGGGAAAGGCAAGGTCTTACCTCCTCCAAATTACATCAGCAGGACCTCAGGACCGTCTATGTCAATGATGTCCACCCTCTGTGTCCTTAGGAGCATGCTCATTGCCGTGAGAGGAGTCCCAGGGTACCGGTTGTTGCCTTAGAAGGTGCCTGCTTGGAGCTGGGGAGTAATTACGTCACTCCACAGGATATTTCTTTGGTTCATCTGGTGCAGGAGGAAGACAGGGAGTCCCCAGAGCGTGCACACAGTGGAAACTATTGCAGTTGCTGACTTGGAGCTGAGGATGCTGAAGAAAAGTGTCTCTTGTAGACGCTTTGTTGCAGTTACAGCTTTTCTTGGAGCAGGCAGTGGTTGATTAGAGGTCAGAGGATGCTGAAGTTGTTGCAGAGGATTCTAAAGGAAACTTGCAAGCGGAATCTGAAGAGAACCCACAGGAGAGACCCTAAATAGCCCTGGGAGAGGGATTGGCTACCTTATGAGGTATGGACCTATCAGGAGGGGACTCTGATGTCACTTGCTGGCACTAGCCACTCAAAGTCCTCCAGAGTGCCCCCACACCTTGTAAAGCAAGATGGCTAAAGTCTGGGACACACTGGAGGAGCTCTGGACACCACCCCTGGGGTGGTGATGGACAGGGGAGTGGCCACTCCCCTTTCCTTTGTCCAGTTTCCAACCAGAGCAGAGAAGAAAGGGTCCCCGAACTTGTGTAGACCTGTTTATGCAAGGAGGGCACCATCTGTACCCTTCAAAGCATTTCCAGAGGCTGGGGGAGGCTACCCCTCCCCATCCTGTAACACCTATTTCCAAAGGGAGAGGGTGTAACACCCTGCTCTCACAAGAAATGCTTTGTTCTGCCTTCCTGGGACTGGGCTGCCCAGACCCCAGGAGGGCAGAACCCTGTCTGTGAGGTGGCAGCAGCTGTAGCTGCAGTGCAAGCCTCAGAAAGCTGGTTTGGCAGTGCTCGGGTCCATCGTGGAGCACCCAGGATGCACAGAATTGGCTCCCCAATATCAGATTTGGAATGGGGGGACAATTCCATGACCTTAGACATGTTACATGGCCGTATTCGGAGTTACCATTGTGAAGCTACATATAGGTATTCACCTATATGTAGTGCATGCGTGGAATGGCGTCCCCACACTCACAAAGTCTGTGGAAATGGCCCTGAACTATGTGGGGACCTCTATGCTAGTGCAAGGATGCCCTCACACTTAGTAACTTTGCACCTAACCTTCAGCAGGAAGGTTAGACATATAGGTGACTTATAAGTTACTTACGTGCAGTGGAAATGTCTGTGAAATAGTGTGTGTACTATTTCAAGCAGGCTGCAGTGGCAGTCCTATGTAAGGGTTTGTCTGAGCTCCCTATGGGTGGCAAAAGAAATGATGCAGCCCATATGGATCTCCTGGAACCCCAATGCCCTGGGTACCTAGGTATCATATACTAGGGACTTAAAAGGGGGGTCCAGTGTGCCAGTTGAAATTGGTAAATGAAGTCACTGGCCTACAGTGACAAATTTAAAAGCAGAGAGAGCATAAGCACTGAGGTTCCGATTAGCAGAGCCTCAGTGACACAGTTAGGCACTATACAGGCATACACATTAGGCCACAAACTACGAGCACTGGGGTCCTGGCTAGCAGGATCCCAGTGAGACAGGCAAAACAAACTGACATATGGGTTTTTATCTATGAGCACTGGGGTCCTAGCTAGCAGGATCCCAGTGACACTGTAAAAACACACTGACATACACTCACAAACAGGCCAAAAGTGTGGGTAACCATGCTAGAAAGAGGCTACTTTCCTACACGCACCCAGGAACATTTCCATGCTAACAGCGTTAGCGTTGTGTTTAAAATTACATGAAGACTCTTTTGGGTTTTTAATTGTTATCTTGACTTGTGTATTGTGGATTTTTGTCAGTTCGGTCTTGTTTTGTTTAGATAAATATTTTCTATTTTTCTAAACCGATGTTGTGTCATTTTGTAGTATTTTCATTAAGTTACTGTGTGTGTTGGTACAAATACTTTACACCTAGCACTCTGAAGTTAAGCCTGCCTGCTCGTGCCAAGCTACCAAGGGGGGCAGCAGGGGTTAGCTGAGGGTAATTCTCTTTTACCCTGACTAGAGGGAAGGTCCTTGCTTGGGCAGGGTGTAACCTGACTGCCAACCAAAGACCCCATTTCTAACAGTCATGATACCTGGGAATGAAAAGAGGGAGTATATACCATCTGATAAACTATTTTTGTAATAATTATCATACTTGTTTCTTTTACAGATCATACTACAAGGCATCTGTGTGTTAGCTGTGCTACGTGGTCTCCCTTCGGGGGGAGTGTGTGGGGCCAGGAGGGACGGAAAGCCCTTAGCTCCGAAATGATTGATTCACCATGCCGATCAACACCTTTACTGCACTTGACCGAAAATGTTTGGACACATCTGGCACAAGTCATACTCAATAGGTTGGATTTTTGTATAGCTCCCATGCAAAGTACGGTCGATGTTATATCCTCCTGTCTGGTGGCCACACCTGCACCTGCAAAAGTTTTACTGGTGATTTTCAATGTCATTAACAAAGATGGAGATGTGCAAGAAAGTGACCTGTAATCCCATTTTAGTTCCTTCAAGTACTATAGGTTTTGCCAAAAAACTGTGGGACTCATTTGGACCTCGGGGGTCTTTTCCAAAGACTGCTGAGGTACCGCCGTGCTGAAGACCGCCAGTGCAGGCGGTTTTCCGCACAGCGTATCATGACTGCTGGAAGCCCCCGCCCTTTTCTGGACGGAGATCTGCCAGCAGCTATACTGGCGGTCGGCAGTGACCTTTTCCGGGGGCGGATTCAACGCAAACAAAAACACAGCAGAAACTGGACTTGGAAGGGAAAACTCTCACCTCTATACACCCCACGAGGAACCAGGACGCCATGGAGCCGGAACCCCAAATTCTACCTGCGATTGTCTTCCTACTCCTCTACCAGGAGCACAACCGACAGCGGCGACGACCACAGTGAGTACTGCACCTACAACACAGGGGAGGGGGAGGGAAAAGAGAGTGACACACACACGCAACACGCAACACCCCCACCTCCACCCTCACACACACGACACACACACCAATACATGCTGAAGCATTACATATACACCCCGCAACCCCACCTAGAAGAACGCAAGGACAAAAGGAAATGAGGTTAACGATTGTAATCAGGAAAAAGCCATTAGTCAAAAATATATATACACTATTAACAAATACGTACACCAAGAATTCAAGTCCATGTACTGCACCTACATAGTCCGTGGACCACTGGGCCCAAAATGCATGGGCGAGGCCCACACTCAATACCCGATCCAAACGGAGAGAACACTGCAGGGGCATCAGATCGAAATAAAACAGGCACCTCAGGGGGAAGGTAATGGGGGCACCTCAGCCGGATGAGTGCACAACGCCACCTCCACTAGGGAGCTCCATGCCCACTGCTTTATCCTGGGGAGTGCAAAGCCACAGTCTCTCAAGTCTCTCCAGTGGGTGGTTTGCCCACTGCTTTATCCTGGGGAGTGCAAAGCCACAGTCTCTCATGTCTCTCCAGTGGGTGGTTTGCCCACTGCTTTATCCTGGGGAGTGCAAAGCCACAGTCTCTCACGTCTCTCCAGTGGGTGGTTTGCCCACTGCTTTATCCGGGGGAGTGCAAAGCCACAGTCTCTCAAGTCTATCCAGTGAGTGGTTTGCACACTGCTTTGTCATGGGGAGTGCAAAGCCACAGTCCCTCAAGTCTCTCCAGTGGGTGGGTTGCCAACTACTTTATCTTGGGGAGTGCAAAGCCACAGTCTCTCAAGTCTCTCCAGTGGGTGGTTTGCCCACTGCTTTATCCTGGGGAGTGCAAAGCCACATTCTCTCAAGTCTCTCCAGTGGGAGGGTTGCCCACTGCTGCATCCTGGGGAGTGCAAAGCCACAGTCTCTCAAGTCTCTCAAGTGGGTGGTTTGACCACTGCTGTATCCTGGGGAGTGCAAAGCCACAGTCTCTCAAGTAGAAAACAGCCTCTACTGGTTCTGGAGTGGGCTTTGTGCCCAGAGTGCTTAATCCTGCCAAGGACTGAGGTAGTGGATGCCTTTCTCCACTGGTTCTGGAGGGGGCTTTGTGCCCAGAGTGCTTCATCCTGCCAAGGACAGAGGTAGTGGATGTCATTCTCCACTGGTTCTGGAGGGGGCTTTGTGCCCAGAGTGCTTCATCCTGCCAAGGACAGAGGTAGTGGATGTCATTCTCCACTGGTTCTGGAGGGGGGTCTGTGCCCAGAGTGCTTCATCCTCCCAAGGACTGAGGTAGTGGATCTGACACTCCACTGATGGTGGGGCAACATGGAAGCTGTCCAGACCCCTGGAACTGACCACCAGCCTCGTACGACTGACCACTGGGGATGGCAGCCATGTCTGTGGTGGTGCCACTGGCATAGGATGTGGCGTGGCCGCTGGCGGTGCTGGCGGAGGCCTCAGTAGCGGCAGTGCTTGCGGGGCTCATTGGGCAGCGGTGCTGGTGGGGGGCTCACTGAGCGTAATGCTGGCGGCGGTGCTGGTGGGGGGCTCACGGAGCGTGCTGCTGGCCGCGGTGTCCTGGGTGGCGGTGCTGGTGGGGGGCTCACTGAGCGTGCTGCTGGCGGCGGTGTCCTGGGTGGCGGTGCTGGTGGGGGGCTCACTGAGGATGCTGCTGGCTGCGGTGTCCTGAGCATCGGTGCTGGTGGGGGGCTCACTGAGCGTGCTGCTGGCGGCGGTGTCCTGAGCGGCGGTGCCCATGGCGGCGGTGCATGTGGCGGTAGCGGTGGCGGTCTTGTCAGCCGTACAGGTTGGCGGCGACTTCCCTTTCTTTCTCTGGCCCTTCCCCACCTTGGATGGTGGCGCAGCTGTCTTGCCACTGCCAACTGTTGTCCTGGCTGAGCCCTTGGTGGCAGGTGTTTTGGCCTTCTCCCTCCGGGCTGTGGGCAACTTCTTTTGTTTTGGAGTTGGGGGAATGTCCTTGGCCTGGCTCCTTGGGACACTGGCTGCCCTGCTGCTTGGCGCACTCCAGAAGCCAGTTACTGCTGGCACCACTGTTCCCGGTGATGTGGTGGCTGAGGTGCTGGGTTGGGACCTGGAAAGGCGGGCCCTAGAGGACGGAAGGGATGGGGAAGGTGAAGGGAAGATGTCAAGGTTTGACAGGAAAAGTTTTTTAGACACACTGGGATGGGGAGATTGAGGGGGTTTGGGGTGGAGGAAGAGGTAGTGGTTGTAGGAGGTGTTCGTTTGCTGACTTCGGGTGAAGGTGCATGGGCTGGAGGCTGTCGTGAGGTGGATGACTGTTGGGTGGGTGTGTGACTGCGTTTGTGTAGTTTGGGAGGAGGGCTCACAGACACACTGGGAGAGGACACAAGGGATGTGTGAATGGTGGTGGGGGTGGTGAGTGCACGTAAGCGGTGTGTGGTGATGGGCGTGCAAGTGATAGACATAGTGGCTGAAGATGTAGTGCATGCAGGTGTGAGTGGAGAGGTGACACGGAGGGAGGAGGGAGATGTGGAAGAGGGGGACAAAGTGGAGGCAGTGGCTGTTGGTATGTCTGCATGGGTATGATGCTTGTGTGAGTGCCTGTGGGATGTGTGGTGCTTATGTTTGCCAGAGTTACCCTTGTGTGTTGAGGTGTGTGCATGCTGGTCTGATGGTGTGCTTGGGATAGGCTGAGGTATTGGGGATTGGGTCTGGGTGGAGGAAGTTGGAGGGGGAGGCTGGACACAGGGACAATGGCGGCCATCAGTGCTGAGGCCAGAGTCTGAAATGCTCGCAGTTGGGCTGCCTGACCAGAATGAATGCCCTCCAGGTAAGCATTTGTCTGTTGCACCTGCCTCTCTACACCCTGGATGGCATTCAGAATGGTAGACTGCCCAACAGTGAGGGATCTGAGGAGGTCAATGGCCTCCTCACTGAGGGCAGCAGGGCTGACTGGGGCAGTGGCTGAGGTGCCTGGGGCGAAGGAGATGCCCACCCTCCTGGGTGAGCGGCCACTGGGCACACGCTAAGGGGCTGCTGGAAGGGCGGTGCTGGTAGGGGGGGTGGTGGCTGTACCTGTAGATGCGGTGGGCACAGAGGGTCCCACCACCGCAAGGGAGTTCCCATCAGAGGAGGAGTCGTGTCGCTGGTCTCAGCTCCTGTCCCCGCCGTGGAGCTCCCCTCGGCCTCCGTCCCACTGATGAATTCTGAGTCCGTAGTCTCACCCTCCAGGGCCATGTGGGATGCAGCTCCCTCCTGCTCCGGTGGCACAGCTCCTCCGCCTGATGATGCTAATGCACACAAGAACAGGGAGACCACAAAAAGGGGGGGAAAGAAAGTAGAAAGACATGTTCAGTGCATGCAATACCGCTACCGTTGGCGGACACTACAGACACAGCAGCACTCTGCACTACGCCATGCACTTAGAGTTCCCTAATCAATCACAGGGACATGGGGTACAAGGCCTATGCCCGATTGCTGAGCACATTGAAGTCACAGGAGCCTGACTAGGGGTATATGGCTCTTAACACTGGTGGGGTGGGGTGCGACATAGCCTGCCTCATGAAGTTACCTTGCCTACAAAAGTCGTCCTGGACTAGGGGAACCCACAGCCCACCTCCCCGACCCAGACACCTCCAATATGAGCTTAATCAGATGGATGTGACTGTACTCACCCCCTTGTGGCTGCTGTGATGCCCTCAAGCGCCCATCCAACTCCGTATACGCCACCGCCAGGATCCAGAACATAAGGGGCGTCATGGTGCAACAGGCACCCCTCCCACGTTGGGAGGCCATCCCCAGCTGGGCCTCCGCCGTCTTCTTGCTCCAGCGGCGAATGTCCTCCCTTCTTTTACGGCAGTGGGTGATCCGTCTGTGGTGGACCCCCAGGGCCCGGACGTCCTTGGCAATGGCACGCCAATTATCCTTTTTCTGGTGGGCGCTGACCTACAGGAATAGTACAGGGGAAAAGGAAAAACTATAACCGTCCGGACCGTCACAGTCATTGGCCCCCGTTCCCACCCTTGCCCTGAAGCACATCCACTCACCGTAGTTTCATGCACGCCTCATTCCCCCCCATCTCTCATCCACACCACTCCAAACTGGCATTGCCCATACAGCATGCTCACAGTGTACTCACCTGTTTGTCTGGAGGACCGTAGAGTAGCGTGTACTGGGGGAGGACCCCATCCACTAGTTTGTCCAACTCCTCCGATATGAAGGCAGGGGCCCTTTCCCCAGACACTTGAGCCATTGTCGCTTCCAGACTGAGGTCACAGCACCACTTGCAGTGTAGGTCCTCTCCTGTCGAAGATCAGGTATCAAGTGAGTGAACAGAGAGAAAATGGCAGTCACGTCCGCGGTGGTGCATACCGTCACCGCCTGCGTACATCGTCATTGGCTCCTGGGACCCATAGGGTCCAATGTTAATCAATGCAGGATTGCACTGCGGTCTTCGACCGCCTACCGCGACGGTGTACAATGCCAGCGCAGTTACCTTATATCCCCTTATCCCACATTACAAGTCAGGCAGCCGCCATTTCAGGGGGCCACATGGCATGAATTTTAAATGCGTCACACATATCTAGGCCTTGTATACACACTAGGACAGGCACATAGCGGATTGACAAATTTGTGCAATAAAGTTGTTTATTTCGTACCTCAGTGTTGGCTGACCCTCTGATCACTGTTCTCATCCATAGAGCACGTCCGCTGGGGCAGGTGAGGAGATGGCGGCATCCTCCAGTGTACAGACCACTGGTGGACCTGTTGACAATGGAAGAGCGACATGTAATAGTCACCTACAGAGTTGATCGTGCCACAATCCAGGAACTGTGCACAGTTGGAGCCAGACCTGGGCCCGTATTTATACTCCGTTTGCGCCGAATTAGCGTAGTTTTTTTCGACGCAAATTCGGCGCAAAACTAACGCCATATTTATACTTTGGCGTTAGACGCGTCTAGCGCCAAAGTATAGCCAAATAGCGTCATTTTTTTGCGTGAACGCCTTCCTTGCGTTAATGAGATGCAAGGAAGGCGTTCCCGTCTAAAAAAATGACGGCGACGGAAATGCGTCGTATTCATACTCCCGGGCAAAAATCACGCCCGGGAGGTGGCGGGTCAAAAAACCCCGCATTTGCGCCACTATTTAACGCCTGGGTCAGGGTAGGCGTTAAGGGGCCTGTGGGCTCAAAATGAGCCCACAGGTGCCCTCCCCTGCCCCCAGGGACCCCCCCTGCCACCCCTGCCCACCCCAGGAGGACACCCAAGGATGGAGGGACCCACCCCAGGGACATTCAGGTAAGTTCAGGTAAGTATAATTTTTTATATTTTGTAATTTTTTTTGGGTGGCATAGGGGGGCCTTATTTGTGCCCCCCTACATGCCACTATGCCCAATGACCATGCCCAGGGGACACAAGTCCCCTGGGCATGGCCATTGGGCAAGGGGGCATGACTCCTGTCTTTACTAAGACAGGAGTCATGAAATGGCGTCTGGGCGTCGTAAAAAAATGGCGCAAATCGGGTTGAGGCGATTCTTTTGCCTCAACCTGACTTGCCCCATTTTAAGACGCCCTAACGTCATTTTTTCCCAACGCCGGCGCTGCCTGGTCTACGTGGTTTTTTTCCACGCACACCAGGCAGCGCCGGTCTGCTTGCGCCGGCTAACGCCATTCCATAAATACGGCGCCCGCATGGCGCTTCAGAATGGCGTTAGACGGCGCTAAATTTTTTGACGCTAAACTGCGTTAGCGCAGTTTAGCGTCAAAAAGTATAAATATGGGCCCTGATGTCAGCTATCCACCATACCCCAGGGATACCCCCTGTAGTGCAGGTCCTGTCAGTACTCCATTCCTGGCAAGTGGGTCCTTTCAAACAACAGTGGCCATTGCATCAGTCATGTCCCAGCCAATTTTCTCTAACGTGTTGGCCAGAGTGTTGTCTGCCCAGCTGAAACACATGCTCAGCTACATTGTGTTCCCTCAGGTGGAGGATTTGCCTACAGTGAAAGGTGACTTCTATGCCCTGGGACATATCCCCAACATCATTGGTGCCATTGATGGGACACATGTGGCCTTGGTACCCCCCAGGAGTGAACAGGTGTACAGAAACCGGAAGAGTTTCCATTCAATGAATGTGCAGATGTGTGTTTGGCCGACCAGTACATCTCCCATGTGAACGCCAAGTTTCCTGGCTCAGTGCATGATGCTTACATTCTAAGGAATAGCAGCATCCCTTATGTGATTGGGCAACTCCAGAGGCACCGTGTGTGGCTATTAGGTGAGGACATGGACCCTATACAGTGTGAATAGTTGTCTGGGTCTGGGGTTGTCCCTAAGGGCTAGTGTGTGTCTAACGGTTGTCCCTCGACATTTGCAGGTGACTCTGGCTACCCCAACCTGTCATGGCTACTGACCCCAGTAAAGAATCCCAGGACAAGGGCAGAGGAAATGCTACAATGAGGCACATGGGCGAACTAGGAGGGTTACAGAGAGGACCTTCGGCCTCCTGAAGGCCAGGTTCAGGTGCCTCCATATGACAGGTGGTTCCCTATACTACTCACCAAAGAAGGTGTGCCAGATCATCGTGGCCTGCTGTATGCTGCACAACTTGGCTATGCGACAACAGGTGCCTTTTCTGCAGGAGGATGGTCCTAAAGGACGTTTTGTGGCAGCTGTGGAGCCTGTGGACAGTGAAGAAGAGGAGGCAGAAGAAGAGGACATAGACAACAGAAACACTGTGATCCATCAATACTTCCAGTGAGACACAGGTAAGAAGACCTCACTGCCTCCTACATCTGATAAAATTGTTCGACCTCTCATCTGTCTGTCACTTTCAGCCAGTGTATGGACACGGATTTGTCACTTTCCCTTTCGATTTCACAGATGTGGGTCCCACTGTGTGACCTCTGCTATGTTACCTCATGGACTAGAGCTGTGTGACATAGGTATGTTGACAACACAATGGACATTGGTATTTTCCTTAGTTATAGCAAATACACATTTGTGAAAGCACAGACTGACTCCAGCTTGTTTTGTGATTCAAGGGTGTTTATTTAAGTGCAAATTAGTGGAGGGGGTTGTAAAATGGTCAAGGGTGATGGTGGAAGAATGTCCATGGCAGAGTCTAGTCTATTTGTCTCACAGGTGCATTGTCCAAAGGGGCATAGGAAGTGGAGCTGGGGCAGTTTAAGGATGGACAGGGTGACAAAGTGGGACAGAAGGATGACAATCAGGGTGGTCTCATTTCTTGGTGGGGGCCTTTGCATTGTTCTCTGTCTTTGTCCTGGATCTCAGGGATCGCTTGCGGGGTGGATCTCCATCTGCAGGGGGTGGGGTGCTGGTGTCGTGGTCCTGTGGCGGTACATCCTGTCCATAAGCACCGGCGGAGGTGGTGGGCAGTTCATCGTCCAGGTTAGTGTCAGGGATTCCTTGTTGTGCCACAGTGTCCCTCCTGGTGTTCACGAGGTCCTTCAGCACCCCTACAATGGTGCCCAGGGTGGTATTGATGGATTTGAGTTCCTCCCTGAACCTCAAATACTGTTCCTCCTGCAGCTGCTGGGTCTCCTGAACCTTGGCCAGTACCGTTGCCATCGTCTCCTGGGAATGATGGTAGGCTCCCATGATGTTGGAGAGGGCCTCGTGGAGAGTGGGTTCCATGGGCCTGTCCTGCCCCTGTTGTACAGCAGCCCTCACAGTTCCCCGGTTTTCCCGGGCCTCTGTCCTCTGAACTGTGTGCCCACTACCGCTGCCCCCAGGTCCCTGCTGTTCTTGGGGTGGTGGGTTAGCCTGGATTCCCTGTAGCGGTGGACACACTGCTGCTTGACGTGTCCTGGGGACAGAGGGATGGGCCCGCTGGGTGGGTGCTGTGCTTGTGTTTCCTGAGGGGGGAGGCTCTGTGGTGGCCTGTGACTGTGTCAGGGGAACTGACTGTCCCGAGGTCCCAGATGGACCGGGCTGGTAATCTAGATCCAGTTGGACAGAGCTGCTGTCATCACTGTCGGCCTCTTCTGTGGATGGAGTGGACATGTCTGGAACCTCCTGTCTGGTGACGTTGGGTAGGGGTCCTGCAGGGGTGTAAAGGCATGATTATTGCATCTGTGTGTGCCATGGTGTGCAATGGGTGGGTGTCCCTATACCCCAGTGCTTACATTCTTGTGTAGGACCTTGTGTGATAATTATTTAGGGGTCTGTGTGGGTATGTGTAGTGGACATGCATTGGTGATAGGTGTCCATGCTTTGTTATAGCATGCAGGGCTTGGTGTTGGGATGTGTGGTTTGTGATAGTGGGACATATGTGAGGAGTTGGAGTGATGGGGGTGAGGGCGAGAGTGGGGGTATGTGATAGCATGCAGGTAGGGTGGGGGATGAAGTAGTTAAAGATTTAACTTACCAGAGTCCATTCCTCCAGCTACTCCTGCGAGGCCCTCAGGATGCAGTATAGCCAAGACCTGCTCCTCCCATGTTGTTAGTTGTGGGGGAGGAGGTGGGGGTCTGCCGCCAGTCCTCTGAACCGCAATGTGGTGTCTGGAGACCACGGAGCGCACCTTCCCCCGTAGGTCGTTCCACCGCTTCCTGATGTCATCCCGTGTTCTTGGGTGCTATCCCTCTGCGTTGACCCTGTCCACGATTCTGCGCCATAGCTCCATCTTCCTAGCTATGGTGGTGACTGCACCTGTGATCCGAATAGCTGTGGCTCTACCTGGATGATTTCCTCCACCATGACCATGAGCTCCTCCTCAGAAAACCTGGGGTGTCTTTGTGGTGCATTGGGTGGTGTGGGTGATGTGTGAGGTGGTGTGTGCTATGATGTGTGGGGTGATGTTTAGGGGTGTGTGGTGTTTTGTGCGTGGATGTGTATGTGTGATGGTGTTGTGTGCCTATGTATGCTGGTGTTGTCTTTGCTTTGCTGTCTCTCTGGCCTTCTCCAATTTTTTGGATAGTAAGGGTTTGTGGGTAATGTGGGTGTGTGTTTTATATTGTATTGGGTGTGTGGGAGTGGTGTGTGTATGTGTATCAGGTGTGTGTATTTCGATTTGTCCAATGTGGTAGTGTTTTGTAAATGTGTGTGTATTTTGAGCGCGGCGGTGTGTACTGCCAATGGAATACCGCGGTTGAAAGACCGCCGAATGGATTTGTGGGTCGTAATAGTGTGGGCGTATTCCTGTTGGCGTGACGGTGGAGGTTTTGTTATCGCCAGTTTATCACTGACCGTTGGTGTGGCGGACTTGTGTGCGTGTCTATATTTTGGCGGGTTCTGAGTTGTGGGTCGTAATAGCTGTGGCGGAATTCTGCGGCGGTGTGTTGGCGGTCTTCTGCACTGCAGTAAGCGGCATTTACCGCCAATGTTGTAATGAGGGCCATGATATTTTCATTTCATTTTGTACATACTCGTTATCCAAGGGAAACAGTTCAATTATGTGAGTATTGTGATTCTGAATTATCTAAATCAGAATATATGAGCCTAAGGGCCAGATGTAGGTAGGCTTTTGCACCTCGCAAACGGCGAAAAACGCCGTTTGCGAGGTGCAAAAGCCCTCAAGCGATGCAGAAACACATTTTGCGAGTCGGAACCGACTCGCAAAATGTGTTTCCGACTCGCAAATAGGAAGGGGTGTTCCCTTCCTATTTGCGACTCGCACCGCGATTTAAGTTGATTTGTGACCGCGAAAGTGGTCGCAAATCAACTCGCAGTTACCATCCACTTGAAGTGGATGGTAACTCATTCGCAAAGGGGAAGGGGTCCCCACGGGACCCCTTCCCCTTTGTGAATGCTCACAAAATTATTTTTTCAGAGCAGGCAGTGGTCCTATGGACCACTGCCTACTCTGAAAAAAACCGAAACAAAAGGTTTCGGTATTTTTTTCTATTTGCAGCTCGTTTTCCTTTAAGGAAAACGGGCTGCAAAGAGAAAAAAAAAAACTGCTTTATTTAAAAGCAGTCAGGGAGATGGTGGTCTGCTGTCTCCAGCAGGCCACCATCCCTGTGAGTGCCTAGACTCGCTATGGGGTCGCAAACTGCGACCCACCTCATAAATATTTATGAGGTGGGTCTTTGCGACCCCATAGCGAGTTGCAGAAGGTGTCTGAGACACTTTTCTGCATTCCAAATTGCGACTTGCAATTTGCGAGTCGCAGGGACTCGCAAATTGCAAATCGCAATTTGGAATCTTTCTACATCTGGCCCTAAGTCTTTTATTGTAGGAGTTCCAGGGTTAGCTTTTTTATACTATTTGAGTTATTAACAAATTAGCATGTTTAGTGGTGAAGCACATTAGCCATACTTCCATTGCTTTAGCTGAGTTATCACCAGACATATGAGGTACTAGAAAAGTTGCATTGCAGAACAGGGCAGCTAATGATTATTTACTGTTAAAGCAATATTATGGTTGCTCAGAATTTTGAGCTCTTTGTTGTTTCAATCTGTTAGACCACTCTGAATCCTTTCGGTGCCATATTAACACTTTACATGAATTGATGAAAACAGTAAACCTTGAAGTAGACAAAGGGTGGTAGGACTTAATGTTCGGTTGGCTGCCAGATTTTGGGCTATTGCGCACTATTTTGGGCGGGATACTTGTAGTCATTTGTATTATAATAATGCTATGCTGCTGTGTACAATGCATACCTAAATTGCTCACAATGTTCAAACCAAAAAGAGTTAATTGCAGACCAGATTGTTATGAGAGTCACTGGTCAAAGGGTGGAGTGTAATGCTATCTGTATTTAACCACCTGCTCCATCTTGACCACTGCCTTCATTTTTTGCTTGGCTTAGCTTCAAACACTGTCACATTGTGGCAGTCGAGGAGATACGCAAGCACTGGTACGACTTGCATTCACATGCCAAAGAGAGGGTAGCAAGCAGGCTGAACGAGGCAAGGAGCACCGGAGGAGGACCACCCACACACCGTCTACACCAATGGAAGACATGGTGGAGTCCACACTGCTTCCTGAAGCTGTCACTCGTGTCACTGACATTGACACCTCAGGCACACCCAGCACCAGCAAAGGTAAGGGCAGTATTGATGTGTTTCCCCAGATGTGCATGTACAAATGCCCCTTAGAAAATAGCTATGGCACTATGCAGTGTGATATGTAATCCATGCCACATCTTACATACAACACAACAATGCCTTATGGGAGTGTTAGTCCACACCCCTAAAGTGCAAATACCACATAAATAGCAAAATAGTGCAAAACCAACCAGAGAAACAACACAAAAGACTCTCAGTGATACTATTCCAGTGTAAAGTTAATGCTAGTACGCAACTATTTTAGTGCAAATCAAAAATGACATGCTGCACAATGTTGTTGCAGATGTTCCGGGCCCTAATGCAGCAGAAGATGGAAATGTGAGGGATAGCGAAACTCAGCCACAGTCCGACTCAAACACCAGTGAGTCCTTCATACAAGTACCAACTAGACATGGGGCAAGAGTGCTACCTCTCCCTGAGTATAACCTGGACTCAGATGAAATGCTGGATGAAGTACCAACACCACCCCCAGAGGCTAGAAGCACAGACAGACAGCAATCCCTGTTCCAGCGTCAGTCCACTCCCCTCAAGAGGCATTGCGAAGCAGACAGACAGTGCACGGAGGAAGGTGAGGGCCCATCACTGTTTGGTGGCCTTGAGGCTTCCATGCTGAAAGTGCAGCGCCTGCAAAGTAAACACATGAGGTCAATGCACAGGCAGTTGGTGTCAATCGATCATAACATGGGTGCAATGCGCAGGCAGTTTGAATCTCACATTGACAACATGGGATCAATGCACAAGAAGGTGGATGCACTCAATGAAAACATGGGATCAATGCACAAGCAGTTCGAGTCTCTTAATGAAAACATGTGCAAGCTGCATTAGGGACAGCAAACAGGAGCAGAAAACGCAAAGGAGATGACAAACACTATTAGGGAACTCTGCACTGTGATGCAGCTGGACCTTGTCAGCCACTGTAGGCGCCATCACCAATTAATAGGCAGGTTGGATGGGTTCTGCAGATCTGTCAATCGGCTCACAACCACAACTGCTTTGGTATCACGATGTGCTGTGGGCATACAGGTGGAGGTGGCACATTGCAGTCAGGACATTGCTCAAGGAATGGTGCAAATAACCAATGTTTTGGAGACAATGCAGACAGCCCGGAGTACTACAAACAGTGAACAAGGTGGTGGGGATAGTGAGGAGCTCTCTAGCCTCAGCAGTCTCACAGCCCCTGTGATGGATCCTAGGTGTCGCAGTACCAGACACAGTACTGTCTTTGAACCTGCTACAAGAGATGCCACAGAGACACTGAGCACTCAAGTGGAGTGCGTGGGCGTTGGAAGTAATGTTGAGAGGTACCGGGGACTTGCATAACATGTAGCAAGGGAGTTATACTATGATGTGAATAGTGTGACACTGTTACTCGCACCTGTTTGTGTATAGTGCATACGTATGTCCTAATCACGCATATATTACCTGAAGTCAAGGCAATAAAGATGCTACCTACCGCAATACATTAAATTAGACGTGGTATTGTCATTACTTACATCAGAAATAGTTGTGCGTGATCTCAGCACTTCTATGTCTGCCCTCTGGTGCACTGCTTCTGTCTGCTGGCTAAATGGGTGACAAGGGCTCATCATCCTCATCTGAGTCAGGCTCTGTGGTTCCACAGGTATGCCCCTCATTGTTGTGATGTTGTGCAAAATGGCACAAGTAGCCACGATTTTGCATGTGGTTTCAGGGCTGTAGTGTAGTGCACCACCACTCTTGTATAGGCACCTGAAACAGATCTTCAGCAGGCCAAAGGTCCTCTCTACAACGCTGCGGGTTGTCCTGTGAGCAGCATTATACCTCCTTTCAGCTGGCGCAGCAGGATTCAGATAGGGCATCAGTATGAAGGACCGCACGGCATAGGCACTGTCTCCTAGAATGACAGGAGAGTAAATTGAGTAATTGTTATCTGTGACATCAAGAGATACATCAAGGCGACATAGTCTACTATCACATTACCAAGTAGCTATCCTTCGCCAAACTCCCCAGCAAGAAGTCTTGTGTATTGTCCACTGTGCCGAAAGATGTAGGAGTCATATGTGCTGCCTGGGTATCTGGTCACGAGATCCGTGATAATGTCGGTGGCATTGCTAGTTACTTGTACGTTCATGGAATGTGTACTTTTACAGTTCCAATAAACATACTCTGCGGTCGATGGTGGACAGATAGCTACATGTGTCCCATCAATGGTGCCTATTACATGTGGGAATTGGGCAATCTGGTAGAAATTGAACTTTGTAGTAATTCCTGTGGGGTGTTGGGGAGTCTTATGTGCTGTTGAATTTTGCTCAGCATGGTATTGAGAAATGCATTGAAGAAGCGTGATTGAGCACTCTGTGAGGCCCCTCAGCTGCTGCTATGACCCCTTGATAGCTCCCTGAGGCTAAAAGGTGCAGGAGCATAATACCTGCACATGGGTGGGTCTGCTATTGGTCCTGTGTGTGTTTCGCTGCAGTAGGGGTTGTAGATCAGTTGTCAGGTCAAGTATCATGCCTGAGCTTAACCTGTACTTAGTATATATCTCCTCCTTCTCTCTGGTCAAAAAGGGTAATGCGCACTCTAAAAATGCGCTCCTGTCTCCTCCTCCCTCTCCTCAGAACTGCCAGGATCCACATTCTCCTCGCCATCACGTAGAGTGCAGCCATTGTGGAAAAGAGGCTGAGTCATTCTGGGCATCTTTATATAGGTTGCACCTGTTTACCTCCTGATTTGCGATTTGTTGATGAATTGCATTGTGAAACGGAATTTGAGATTCGTATTCTGTGATTCACAAATTCAGGTCACTATTTCTGATTCGCAGAATGTGACCCGCGAATTCATGTCGCAAAAGCAAGAAATCGCTATTTTTGCGATTCCTTATATTTGCACTGCGAATGCCTTTCATACATCGTGAAAGGCGATTTTGCATTTGAAAATGGTGGTACTTACCGATTCGCACTGATTGCGAAAGCAAAATCTTTTGATACATCTGGCCCATATATTTATATATAATCTATATATATATAGAGAGAGATTAATTGTTGAAGTATTGCATTTTCTTTGTTTCTGTGATCATGATTATTCTACTGTTGTGATTATTTTTAGAATCACACATGGGTTGTTGCATTTGAAATAAAAGCTCACATTATTCGTTTTGTTTCTGAAACTTGGGAAGTGCTTTAATAAATTCATTCCTCAGACTAAGAGTGTTGCATTCTTTGTATTCCTTTCATTTAGTTTCCTCTCAGTCTGAAGCAGAGCAGAACACAGATATAGACCTCCAGACCATGGAAGCCAGAGATTTGTCAGACATTGTCCCGTAGAATAGGCAAACATTGATGTGATTGATGTCAGCAGCCTGAGCTTTATCACAGACCACACCAAAGTAATTCAACATCACATAATACAAGATACAAACAGATGGCAGTGCAACAGTCCCTGATCACAGGGCCATCATAATCCAATGCCCATGTACCTAGTGGTATGACACAAACATATGTTGGTGTTGTGGCACAGGAACTGTGGCCTACAATGATGAAACACATCTACTACTACATACAGTTCATATAAAAAGAGAGGAAAAATTACTTTGTCTTAAGCTAGCACTACATGTTTCATGCCAACATGATCACACACAAGAAGAATGAGTCCCACCAAGCACACAAAATAAGTCCAATGGGCACTTCTGACCTTCCTGCCAAACACTGTGCAACCTGTCTTGGCATAGGTCTGGATTGAATCAGGTCCTTCCTCACCAGAAGAACACAGAGCATCAGACTACCGTCGTTCATGTCAGAATCCAAAGACACATGCTGCTGAGTTCTCCGAGGACCTTCACTCAGACCGACACTTTTCAACATCTACATGGCCCGCTTGCCAAGATCATCTAACAACAAGGACTAAATATAGTCTCCTACACCGACAACACCCAGCGGATCCTTTCCCTGTCTCACGCAACCTGGGCATCATCCTGGACTCCTATCTATCCATGATATACCAAGTCAACGCCGCCTTATCATCATGTTTCCACACCGTCCGACTCTTGCAAAAGATTTTCAAGTAGATTCCTTTTGACACGAGGAAGACAGTCACCCACACACTTGTTACTAGCAAACTGGTCTGTGACAAAGAACTCTATGCCGGCATCCTCAAGAAACTCCAATCAAGAAACATGGAATCCAGATGCAGCATTCAGACTCATCCAGGGCATTCCCCGATACAGCCAAATCTCTTCCCACCTCAGAGACCTACACTGGCTCCCAGTCAACAAGCACATCACATACAAACTCCTGATACACACACTTCAAGGCACTGCACAACATAGGACTGGAATACCTCAACCAGCACCTCTCCTTCTACATACCCAACAGACATCTCCGTTTTTATCAGCTTGCCCTTGCAAGCATCACCAAAATCCAGAAAAAAACAGCAGGAGGAAGATCCTTCTCCTACAGAGCAGGCCGAACAAGGACCATGCTACCTCTAAAGCTCAGCCACACCATACCACTGAAGCAGTTCAGGAAGGACCTCAAGACCTGGCTCTTTAACTGAGCAGCACGCCCATAAACAGCGCCTTGAGACCCTAGGGTGATTGGCTGCGTTTTACAAATCTCTGATTGATTGATTGATACCCCCAAACTCTGTGACCTATATTACCTGGAGCAATCCATGCCCACTTCATATATCCGAATAGCGTAAAATACCTGCCAATGTCACAACTCTGAAATGCCCACATGAAGATGTTGTGGTGAAGATACCCATACAACAACCATAATAAGAAGTATAGGCTTGAAACTATACATATGATACAAGTCACATAGCAAGCATGTGGAACACAAAGTACATTGCAAGGAAACTGATGCAGACGAAGAAACATCATCAAGGTGGTATGTGTCAAAAGCTATGTCAGCAAGCACTCAACTCAAAACATTCTTATAACTTCATTTCATTGTACAGTCACAGTCATGACATCACAAGACATACTTACACTCATCAGAAGTAGCTGTGGATGAGATCTTCTCGCAAGTCTGCTCCTTCCTTTACACCGCTTTCATCCTCAGTTGGCATTTCAGGATTCTCACCCAGTGGCACTGCAGGGATGTACGTGATATTACTCCGCAGGGCAATGTTGTGGAGTGTGTAGGATGCCACAGTGCTCTGACACCATTTCCAGGGTGGGTAGAGGAGGGCTCCCCTATGTTCTGTTCAGACACCTAAATCTAGCCTTCAGGAAACTAAAAGCCAGTTCCACTGCCTGCCTTGTTCTTCCATGGACCTCATTGAAACTTCCTCCGGCATAGTTGGAGTCCTCAGCTGCATCAATAACCAAAGATGGTTGGTTATGCTGAGTCTCCTGTTAAGGAATGGGACAAAAGTGAACCAGTGAGTCCCTCGCTTCATGATTGTAGCACCTGATCTTGCTCACACACAGTCATGACAGGTGTGAGATACCAACCAGCCCTCTCTGAGTGCAGTTGTGACATCACTTGGGGGATGGTGCTGTTTTGCATTAGGAAGGAATCATGTGGTGGTTCAGGATAATGGGCACACACATTTTAGATGTAGAGATCCCCCTAAAAGACAACTTGCATGTTGATGGAATGGACGTTTTGTCCGTTGTGATAGACCTGTTCAGTGGCCTGCTGTGGCACTAACCCAACATGTGTGCCATCAATGACCCCCACCACATGTGGGAGGTTGGGAAAACTATAAAAGTCAGCCTTCACATTGGTTTAATCATCATATCGAGAAAACTGATATAGCTGTCAATATCTTTCAGCATTGCTGAGAGGAAATCCTTCAACACCAGCCTGAACATAGGTTGGTGCATACCAGCAGATATGACCACTGTATTTTGGAAGGATCCTGTGGCCAGAAAGTGTAATACGGACATGACTTGTACAATGGGTAGTATGTAGTTTGGATTACTGTTAGCTGGCATCAGATCTAGATCCAACTAACACCATATGACCACTATTGTTTGCCCATCTAGGCAGTATAAATAAATTATATGCCATTGCTCCATGGCCTGAAGGTCTGACAGTGGACGGTAGACAGGAGGTTGTTGCATCCTGGCTCTCCCAGGGTACCTATGTGTGACAAGACATGATTTGTACAATTAGTCAGTGTGTCCACAGAAACATACATGATGCATGCCAATGATATAATATGACAAAAAACATTTCTGACGGGATAGACATGACAGACACTAGACATCCCAGCTGGCAAGTGCACAAGGGTCACATATGACACCCATGGTTGTCAGCATATGTAAGCAAGTTCTGTTTGTTTTGTTCATTAACATTGTATTATTTAATGTTTTTGTGGCCCTAGATCCTCGTTGTGTTGCAAATAACTAGGTAAAGGGACCTTATGGCCATCCAATGAAATCTCATTCTCATGATGGTTGTAGATGTTGAACAACATGTATGTGCATGACAGCATGAACTGTGTATGCATCTTGTCTGAGTCAATTGAGGATTGTGTAAGCAATCTGTACAGTACCACAGACCTTTCAACCCACATCTGGCCTTGCAAAACTGTTGTTTGGAAGGCATATCATGACTCACTCTGCCCTTCAGGTTGCCACACAAATCACATGCCACATTGATGACTGCCACATGGTATACTGTCAAGCATGGAAGTGATGGAAATGTGAGTGTCATGTAGGTTCTGTATGCTCAGCCTGTAGAGACCAGGGCCTGTCACGTGTATTTCCCACTATGGGACCTAGTTGAGACTGTGGGAGAGTTACTGTGGTTATGCAACTGTGGCACTGTGCCCACTCCCAGCACACCAGCAGATCCTGTCATGTGGACAATATGATGCTGTAGTGGCAAAATATTCCCTGAATGCCTTGTCCATTGATCAGATTAGGAATGGGTACAGAGGTACATCCCAGAAGTAGTCTATGGGGGTCATTCCTTCCCCGGCGGTCAAGGACCGCCGGGGCCGGGGATGCGGGAGCACCGCCAACAGGCTGGCGGTGCCCCGCAGGGCATTCTGACCGCGGCGGTTTGGCCGCGGTCAGACCAGGAAAACCGGCGGTCTCCACCGGTTTTCCGCTACCATGGGAATCCCCCATGGCGGCGCAGCTTGCTGCGCCGCCATGAGGGATTCCGACCCCCTCACTGCCATCCTGTTCCTGGCGGTTCTGACCGCCAGGAACAGGATGTCGGTGAGGGGTGTCGTAGGGCCCCCGTAAGAGGGCCCCACTTTGAATTCCAGTGTCTGCTTTGCAGACACTGGAATTCGCGACGGGTGCCACTGCACCCGTCACACATCCTCTACTCCGCCGGCTCCATTCGGAGCCGGCTTCCTCGTGGGGAGGGGTTTCCCGCTGGGCTGGCGGGCGGCCTTCTGTCGGTCGCCCGCCAGCCCAGCGGGAAAGCCAGAATGGCCTCCGCGGTCTTTCGACCACGGAGCGGCCATATGGCGGCTCCCTCCAGGCGGGCGGCCCCCTATATGTGTATTGTGCATAATTGTCAATATGTGTGTTTGACTCATGATAGGTCCCTTACTCCCACAGATCTGTTGTCACCTTCACATAAGTTCCAATTGTCCTGTACAGGCTTAGTGCACAAGGGATAGTCCCACAGTGCAGACAGAGGCCCTCATTATTACATTGGTGGTAAATCCCACTTACCGCCATGGTGATGTCTGCCAACATTCCGCCGCGTGGCAAATATCCTTTCCCATATTATGACACATACACACCAATCTGACAGAATACAGCCACATACACAAATCTGCCAGCCCAGAGGTCAGTGCTAAAGTGGCCGAACCAACACCCATACCGTTACACCAACAGAACAACGCCCACCACATTATGACCCGTGAATCACCACGGTGGACAACCAATGGCAGTAAACCATTGGCGGTACATACCGCCATGCTCAGAATGGACATCCACATACAAAACAACACTACATTGGCCAATACTAAAAGCACACACCAGACATTCATACACATACCACACCCACCCACAGCACCAAAAAACACCTACCCTCATTACCCACAACCTTTTACAAACAACAATTACTGCCAGGAGATTGACACAAACAGCACAGAGACAACTAGACACACACACCACATACATCTTTACATCCCTCATGCACCACACATCACACACCCGACCACAGTATTCAACACACTCTCACCAACACACACCACACAACACCCATGTCCCCACAAAGGCACCCCCGTTTCACTGATGAGGAGTTAAGGGTCTTGGTGGAGGAAATTGTCAGGGTAGAGCCACAGCTGTTTGGAGCACAGGTACAGCAAATATCCATTGCCAAGAAGATGGAGCTATGGTGGACAATCGTGGACAGGGTCAACGCAGTGGGACAGCACCCAAGAACAAGGGACGACATCAGGAAGATGTGGAACAACCTATGGGGGAAGGTATGTTCCGTGGCAGCAAGGCACAAGCTTGCCACATCTCACAGCATGGGAAGAGAAAGTCTTGGCATTACTGAGGGACTCTCTGGAGTAGCTGCAGGACTGGACACTGGTTGTAGGAGGCTGTCCTGGCTTATAGTGGGTACCTAGTGGTACTTACACCTTGTGCCAGGTCAAGTTATCCCTTTTTAGTAGATTAGAAGTGTTCTAGCAGCTTAGGCTGATAGAGGTTGCTATAGCAGAGCAGCTTAGGCTGAACTAGGAGACATGCAAAGCTCCTACTATACCACTTATATCACTTAGCACTATATCATAGGAAAACACAATACTCAGAGTTACTAAAAATAAAGGGACTTTATTTTAGTGACAATATCCCAAAAGTATCTCAGAGGATATACTCCCTTAGGAAGTAAGTAATATGCACAAAATATACACACAAACCAAAAATCAGGTAAGTAAATAGTTAGAAAAGTAGTGCAAACACTGTAGAACACAATAGAATGCAATAGGAGACAATTGGCCTAGGGGCAACACAAACCATATACTCCAAAAGTGGAATGTGAACCACAAATGGACCCCAGGTCTAGTGTAGTGTGTAGAGGGTCACTGGGAGTGTAAGAAAACACTAAGGGTGTCCAAAATACCCCACCCCAGGACCCTGAAAAGTAGGAGTAAAGTTACTCTACTATCCCAGAAAGACAGTAAAGTTGAGATAGGGAATTCTGCAAAGACAACAACTGACTGCGAAGCACTGAAGATGGATTCCTGGACCTGAGGACCTGTAAAGGAAGGGGACCAAGTCCAAGAGTCACACAAGTGTCCAGGGGGGGGGCAGGAGCCCACTAAACCCCGGATGAAGGTGCAAAAGGGCTGCCTCTGGGTGGAAGAAGCCAAAGATTCTGCAACAACAGAAGGTGCCAGGAACTTCTCCTTTGGTCAGAAGATGTCCCACTGCGTGCTGGAGGATGCAGAGTTGTTTCCACACATAAAGACCGTGAACAAGCCTTGCTAGCTGCAAGAGTCACAGGTGAAGGTAATGGGTGCTGCCAGGACCCAGGGAGGACCAGGAGGTCGCCCCTTGGAGGAGGAGACAGAGGGGCGCTCAGCAACAGGGAGAGCCCACGCAGAAGCAGGCAGTACCCGCAGAAGCACCTAAACAGGTGTTCAGAAGATCTGAGCACGACGGTCGACTCAGCAGAACAAAAGGGAGTCCCACGAAGTCGGAGTCCAACTCAGCGAGTTGGGCAATGCAGGACGGAGTGCTGGGGACCTGGGCTAGGCTGTGCACAAAGGAAGTCTTGCAAAAGTGCACAGAAGCCCTAGCAGCTGCAGTTCACGCAGTACACATGAATACTGCCTGGCATGGGGAGGCAAGGACTTACCTCCACCAACTTTGGACAAAAGGGCCACTGGACTGTCGGGGACACTTGGGTTCAGCTCCTGTGTTCCAGGGATCACGCTAGTCAGGATGAGAGATGACCCAGAGGACCGGTGATGCAGAAGTTTGGTGCCTGCGTTGGCAGGGGCTAGTGCCAGGGTGCCCTCACACTTAGTAACTTTGCACCTAACCTTCACTAAGTGAGGGTTAGACTTAAATGGTAACTTCTAATTAACTTAAGTGCAGTGTAAAATGGCTGTGAAATAATGTGGATGTTATTTCACGCAGGCTGCAGTGGCAGTCCTGTGTAAGAATTGTCTGAGCTCCCTATGGGCGGCAAAAGAAATGCTGCAGCCCATAATGATCTCCTGGAACCCCAATACCCTGGGTACCTAGGTACCATATACTAGGGAATTATAAGGGTGTTCCAGTGTGCCAATGAAAACTGGTAAAATGAGTCACTAGCCTGCAGTGACAAATTCAAAAGCATAGAGAGCATACAAACTGAGGTTCTGATTAGCAGAGCCTCAGTGATCCATTTAGGTACCACACAGGGAACACATATAGGCCACAAACTTATGAGCACTGGGGTCCTGTCTAGCAGGATCCCAGTGACACAAATCAAACACACTGACAACATAGGGTTTCCACTATGAGCACTGGGGCCCTGGCTCGCAGGATCCCAGTGAGACAGTAAAAACACCTTGACATATACTCACAAACAGGCCAAAAGTTGGGGTAATAAGGCTAGAAAGAGGCTACCTTCCCTCACTGGTAAGTCAACATTTACCACTTATCACCTCCCATACCTGCATGCCATCACACCGCCTCACCCTCACTCCCATCACTACACTCCATCCCACACACTCCACCTACACATATGACTAACCCCAATGCATTAGCCCTGCATGCTATACCAATGCATGCACAGCACCCCCAGCCCTGCATGGACACCACTTACTAAAGCATGCACAGCATAGGGAAACCAACAATCCCACAATAAATCATTGTACACAAACACAGATGGCAGGGAAACAGCAACGATAGAAGGGAAGCCAGGGATATGCAATATGTCACAGACATTAAGCATAATACATCACTTACATCCCCACAGCTGCCCCCAGAGGAGAAGGGGTGCCACGACTATCCAGTCCCCCAACAGAAGATGCCCCCAGTGATGACAGTAACTCTGGACATCAGGATCTGGACCAACAACCTGTCCCATCAGGGACCACTGGACAGTAGGTCAACCAAGCCCACTCACAGTCTACCACAGAGTTTCCTCCATCAGTATCCAACACCAAGGCACCTACCCAGCGTACCCACACCTCTGTCCCCAGGACACGTCAATCAGCAGTATGCCCACCTGTACAGGGAGCCCAGGCCACACATCGCCCCCAAGACAATCAGGAACCTGGGGTCAGTGGCAGTGGGCACACCGTTTAGGGGACAGAGGCACAGGCCAACAGGGAAACTGTGAGGACCGCTGTGCACCAGAGTGAGAACAGGCCCAGGGAGCCGACTCTCCAGGAGGTACTCACTGAGATCCTGGGAGCCTACTAACATTCCCACGACACGATGGGCCAGATCCTTGACAACGTGCAGGAGAACAGGCGGCTGCAGGAGGAACAGTATCAGAGGATCAGGGAGGATTTGCAGGCCATCAACACCATCTTGATCTCCATAGCAGGGGTGCTGGCAGACATGGCCAACATCATGAGGGAAGCAACAGCACACCAGCAGGCCCCTACCACTAGCCAGTCCATTGACTCGCCCTCCACTTCTGCTGCATCTAGTGGGCAGGAGGCCCTGCCACAGGACCTAGAGGCCACCAGCACCCCTCCTCCTGCAGAAGGTGAACCACCCCACAAACGTTCCCTGCGACCCAGACAGAAGCCAGAGACACTTGCCAAGACCACCGCCAGGAAATTAGACTCTCCTAATCGTCCCCCTTGTGTATCACCCTGTCACCAATGCCTTTACTGCCCTTCCTATGGCCCCTTGGACACTGCACCTGGGCCATAAACAGACTGGAACAATACCCTGGACTTTCCTCCATCCTCACCCCATTCCATTGCACGTTTCCCTCAATTTCATAGCACTACAATAAACACCCTTGAACACAACTTGACTACTAGTATCTTATGAGTTGAAAAAGTGTATTTATGGAAACAGTCACATCTAGTGCAAATGATCTGAACACTGTGAGAGCATAGAAATAATGACCTGAAGCTGTCTGTACTCATCACATCAGTACACAGTTGTTATCTCACCAACATCTGTAAGATGACAAGCCATAGGTGACAGTAAGTTGAGATGCAATGGAAGTTAATGCCATCATGCCACAGCCACACAGAAAACATCAATAATCAAAGGAATGGTCAGTTGCACTGTCTCACCTGTGTGTCATTGGAAGTATTGACATATAACTGATGTTCAGTTATCCTCATCCTCATCCTCTGCCTCCTCATCCTCACTGTCCTCAGGGTCCACTGCTACCACAGGGGCATCTCCAGTCTCCTCCTGCAGAAAAGGTACATGGCATCTGAGGGCCAGGTTGTGCAACATACAGCATGCCACTACTATCTGGAAGACCTTCCCGGGAGTAGCACAGGGATCCACCTGCCAGATGGAGGCATCTGTACCTGGCATTCAGGAGCCCAAAGGTCCTCTCGATGATCCTTCTCGTTCGACCATGTGTCTCATTATAACATTCCTCTGCCCCTGTCCTGGCATCCCTCACAGTGGTCAGGAGCCACAATAGGTTTGGGTAGACAGAGTTACCTGCAAGTACTGAGGGACAACATTTAGTCTCACACAATGATTTGGGGATGACACATGAAGGCATACACTAACATACAGTGGGTGGGTACCATGGCTCACCTATTAGCCACATCCTGTGCCTCTGTAGTTAGTCCATCACATTAGGGATGCTGCTAATCCTCAGAACAAAGGCATCATGCACTGACCCAGGATACATAGCATTGACATTGAAGATGTACTGGTCTGCCAGACACACCATTTGCACATTCAGGGAGTGGAAACTCTTCTGATTTTGGAACAGCTGTTAATTCTGGCAGGGGGGAGACTAACGCAATATGTGTCCAGTCAATGGCCCAAACAATATTGGGTATATGGCCCATTGCATCTAATCCAGACTTCACAGTGGCCAGATCTTCCACCTGGGGGGAAGTTATGCAGCTGCACTTGCGTTTCAGCAGGGCAGACAAAATTCTTTCCTGAACGATTGAGAACATTGGCTGTGACATTCCTGCTGCCAAGCCCACTGTTACTTGGAAAGAACCAGTTGCCAGGAAATGGAGCACTTATAGCACTTGCACAAGAGGGGGATCCCAGTCGGATGACGGATAGCAGATATCAGGTCAGGTTCCAATTGGCCACACAGCTCTGTGATTGTGGCCCTGTCCAGTCTATCGGAGAGTATAATGTGCCTGTCCTCCAGTGTAGCCACGTCCACAAGGGGTCTGTACACGGGGATATGTCTCCTCCTCCTATTTATCTGCAGCGGTAGGCATCTAAGGGACACAGGAGTGAGTAGGCTGTCACAATTTGAATGATGAAACCCCAACCTCAGTGTACATACTGCATTTATGTGATGGGACAGTGGGAATGGCGAGGTATATGCTAATCTAGGCTGTGACGCAGTTAAGGTTGATATAACTGTTGTCCGCAACCATAAAATGGTGACCGCCTGTCCTGTATGTATGGATAGGTGTGTTGAAGTAAGCCTCAGCAAGGCCTACTAGTGCAAGGGGTTCACCTTTCTCTGCACAAAGTCCTCAGACCATGTAGGAAGAAGTTGGCACGGAAACTGGAATAAAAGACATAAGTTTATTAACCTCATGAGGTGGTACTACAGTTCAGACAGCACCCTTTGGTAATGTCTGAAGTAGCACACTGAACTGAGAGAGCATGGTCCTTTTATACCCACGCAGGGGCCAAAAGGAGATGGTACAATTATGGAAACAAGATTTGTATACATGTAAGGTCATGTGGAAAATGCACAGTCGACAGGTAGGAGGAGCTAACAGTTTCCAAGGACTAACAGCTGCAGACCTTACTGAGCATGTGCGAAAGTAAGAGATGCTAAATATAACTCGTCACTAGGCAGTTTTCTAGAGCAGTTAACAGAAAGGTAGGACAGAGCACATGGTGAGCACATGGCAGCATGTAGCAAAGAAAATGGCTGCCATGAATACAAAATGGATTCCGCAAAATGTTCACAATAGTAACTAAATACAAGATGTCTTCTGCTAATGCTTAATCTAATCACTGCTAAATTACAACAGACGACCCTTTCAGCATTAGCTGAAGACATTCCTCTTTCTGGGATAATCTAAATATTCATCCTGTATATTTATGCTCATCATTTCAGCTATTTCCTTATCTAACATATGTTGTGCCTTCATTTCTGTAATATTTCTTTTGGTAGGCATACAAGCAGTAATACACATGGAGCAGAACATTGGACCACACTGAATACAGATACAGCATGTAAAAAATATTGCAATTATTACACACAGGATAGTCAATAGTTTCCAGCCCCAGACGGAAACAAGAGCCCAAAACCATCCAGAAAAAGTCCAACTACCAGTCTCTGTATGGATTTCTGCAGCAATTTTATGCAATTTAGATATTGCATCATAGACTGAAGGTGAGTGATCTGGGATAAAAACACAACAACTACTACCGATGATTCGACATTCACCACCTCGATCAGCTAATATCACGTCTAATACCATACAATTTTGGAGCGCTACAATTCTTGCAATTTGGAGTTCTTCAGTAATATTCCCAAGTGCCAGAGCTGCCTGATTGGTAACAGTTTCCACAACCCTAGTCAATTGTCTCACTTTCCTACTGTTTAATATAACACCTACAAAGGGGAACAATCCTAAATTAAAATCAACATATTGTTGCAGGCTAGTATCAGTTTGGTCTACCTCATTTGTACTTATTTCCCTTTTATATCTATTGTTAATGATGTCATTGAACAGTTTTAAATCTCGGTGATATGATGCAGGAGCCAAAAACACAGGAGGTAATAGAAAAGATACATAACACACACCTGACCACCCAACAGGTAGTTGGTAATATCCATAGTTACCACAAACAAAATATGTATTATGTGAAGCTGTAAAACTACTATTATTTAGACCCTCAATAGTTAAAATAAAGGTACAATCGCTTATCCCTACTGGAATTCGTCCAATGCTTTGTATACATAAATCTGCTTTAGTTTTCGTAATAGAAATCACAAATTGTTCTTTCCTGTCAGAGTCTCGTATATTTGTGAAGACATATGGTATTGAAACATTGTCCAGCTGATACTCTTCCGATTCCCATTTAGTTCCTTTAGCTTGGGGATACCCATCTTTGTCTTGGTAGCACACTTTATTAAGGCGAAAAAGAAGTCCGCCCTCTGTACGTTTTCTTGATGCAAACAAAAGCATGTACCAGGCTTGACAAGAACCATTATGTGAAAAAGGAAGAGGAATGAAAGGTGTTCCTCCTTTCTTTTGATGCGCAGGTATCATTCCAAATACCCAACAGTTAGTAGTATTTGTAGCATTATGAGTATGATGCAACATCTGAATGAAAGTATTATTGAAGTACGATTGACGGTGCTTCTGCTCCTGATAGGGAAGCGTAAAGTAATAGTGATCCTTTGGTACTGGAGTAGTGGCAACAAAGAACTCACGAGCAGGAGACTTCTTTTCAATAAACCAGGTGATTGTTGCTGTAACCACCAAAACAACAACAAACCCCATAATACTAATGATCAATTTGTTATTCATTTTAGCAACAGTGATAATCGACCCTTTCAGAAATGAATTCAAAATAATCGTTGGAGCTCTTATCCCTGGGCAGCCGCTGATTTCTTCACCACGAGCCAAGACGGGTGTCACTACTCTAATGCACGGCTGATCCACCCCCCTTGACACATTGGCTCTCCGTTTCACTAACCCAGGGCGGTAGCTCAACCAGTCTTTTCAAAACAATTTTCAGATTCTTTCCTTGGTCTCAAATTATATCGCGACACTCCAGAAGTCGTAGGGTCCAAGAAGACCTCTGCAGATTCGTCAGGTGATATAGCACGGCCTTTCTCCGTAGTCAAAATCTCTCGGTGATCTGTCAGCACAGCAGGTTCCACCAAGGTAGGTAGCACTCTCTTGCAGTGAGTACTATGGACCCAATTCTTTCGGTTCGTCACTCGAACTGCTGTCCTTGTCGCAAGGAGCACCTGTTCTGGGCCTCGCCACCTTGGTTCCAAGCTGCTTGATCTTTCAAAAGACTTAGGGGGTTATTCTAACTTTGGAGGAGGTGTTAATCCGTCCCAAAAGTGAAGGAAAAGTGACGGATTTACCACCAGCCGTATTACGAGTCCATTATATCCTATGGAACTCGTAATACGGCTGGTGGTATATCCGTCACTTTACCGTCACTTTTGGGACGGAATAACACTCCTCCAAAGTTAGAATAACCCCCATAATCATCACCTGGTCACCAGGTCGGAGTTCATGGCCTTCACCTGTGGATCTGTCAGGAAGTGCTTCTCGAACCTGTTGATGAATAGAAACCAAATTGTCGGTTAACTGTGCCAAATAATCATTCATCAAGACACAAGGTACGTCATATACAGATTTTAGTTTCGGAACTCCCCAAATGTTCATTGGCCTCCCGAACACTACTTCATAGGGGCTAAGGCCAAGTCGGGAGTGTGGTACTGCCCTAATAGACAATAATGCCAATGGTAATGCATCCGGCCAAGTTAAGGATGTGGAAGCCTGTATCTTCGCTAATTTCAGCTTCAATGTAGCATTATACCTTTCCACCAACCCTGCTGATTGTGGGTGGAAAACCGCATGGAACTTCTGTTTGATCCCTAATCCTTTCAGGACATATTTAATAACTTCCCCAACAAAATGAGGTCCGTTATCACTCCATAAAAGTCTGCAAACACCAAACCTAGGGAAAAATTCTTTCAAAAGCACCTTCGCTGTGGTAATGGCAGTATTATCCTTTGTGGGGTACGCCTCTATCCATTTACTGAAGGCACAAACCACCACCAAGACATACTTTAAATTATTGCAGCGTTCAAGCTGAATATAATCCATTTGTAAAACTTCAAAAGGTGCAGTTGGTGTAGCAAACCCTCCTGCAGGAGTACGTGTCCCTTTTCCAGGATTGTATTGTAAGCAGATCAAACAAGACTGTACTACTCTCTTAGCTGTACTGGAAATTTCTGGATGCTCCCAAACTTGCGTAAGCAACTTCGTTATTGTTGAAGCTCCAACATGTGCCAGTCCATGTGCCATCTGAACCATAGGTTGTACAAAGGCTATAGGCAATTTCCATTTATCCATCTGCTTATTCCGCCAACAGCCCTCATCATCCAATTCTCCATCTTTAGACCATTGCTCACGTTCTTTCACAGAAGCAGATTTCTGTATATCTAATACGTCTTGTCTTGCATTATGCCAGCGTTCAGCTTGTGACTACACTACATACATAGAAGTAGTACTTCGTTGCATCGCAGTCTCACGTGCTACACGATCTGCAAGAGCATTACCTTGCCCTATCTTATCGGTCACTTTCTTATGTGCACTACATTTCACAATAGCTAGTTTCTTTGGATATGTCAATGCAGTCAAGAGGTTATGCACTAATTCTCTGTGCATTATCTGCATCCCGTGGGATGTAAGAAAATCTCTCTCCTTCCAAAGCAAACCAAAATCATGAGCCACTCCAAAAGCATAGCGGCTGTCTGTGTAAATGTTCACACTTAAATCAGTACTAAGCTCACATGCTCGTGTCAAAGCTATTAGTTCAGCTGCTTGAGCTGACTTCTGTGGTATACGAGCTGTCTCCACTACCGTGTGTATTGTGGTGATTGCATATGCAGCTGAGGTCGTACCATCTGGCAACTTCAAACAAGACCCATCAACCCACAGTTCCTCGTCTACATTTAAAAGGGGCGTATCTTGTAAATCAACACGACCCTTTGTCTGTTCTTCGGTAAGGAATATACAATCATGTGTTTCTTGTGACTGAGGCTGAGTCACTGGATATGGCAACAAAGTAGCTGGATTTAGTGTCGCACATCTCTTCAGTGTAATGTGAGGAGCCAACAATGTCAACTCATAACCTGTCATACGGGCGCTAGTTAAATGTTGTGTCTTTGTTTGATTTAACAGAGCATCAACCGCATGGGGTACTAGCACCAACAGCTTATGTGACAAAACTATCCCTTCACTCTGACGTATTAAGACAGCTGTTGCGGCAACTGAACGAAAACACCCAGGCAACGCTCGAGCGACAGGATCAAGTACTGCTGAAAAATATGCACAAGGACGCTGTTTATCGCCATGTGTCTGTACTAAAACTGATAATGCACATCCATCTTTCTCATGTACGTAACGTGCAAAAGGCTTCGTGTAATCTGAAGTACCTAACACTGGTGCAGAACAAAGGGCTTGTCGCAGCTGCCGGAAAGCAGTCTCACATTCATCTGTCCATGGGAGGGGCATTGGAGTATTTTTAGTCAAAAGTGCTAGCAAAGGTTTGGCAATGTGTGAAAACCCTAATATCCATTGCCTACAAAAAGAAGTAAGGCCAAGGAATGCACGAACATCTTTCTGAGTAGAGGCTACTGGTGTGTCTAAAATTGCTTGAATACGATCTGATGTAAGTACACGGCCCTCCTTAGACAAAAGGTGACCTAAATAGGTTACCTTTGGTCTACAATATTGCAATCTGTTTCGTGACACTTTATGATGGTGTGAAGCAAGAAAAGAAAGTAAGGACAAAGTGCACTTTTCACATTGCTCCGGGGTATCAGCTGCCAACAAAATATCATCGACATATTGTATGAGAGCCACACCTTCAGGCAAAACAAAGGAATCAAGTTGTCGTTTTAACGCCTGACTATAAATGCTTGGGCTCTCCGTGTAGCCTTGAGGAACTCTGCAAAATATATATGATTGTTTATTCAAAGTAAAACCAAACAAATATCGGCTGTCAGGATGAATAGGGATCGAAAAGAAAGCATTCTTCAAGTCTATCACAGAGAACGTAGTTGCTGTCGGGGGAACCATAGTAAGGAGTGTCGTGATGTCAGATACCACAGGATATTGAGGTATCACAATCTTATTGACTTCTCGTAAATCAATAATGAATCGGTAAATCCTAGTATCGGTATCCTTTTTTAGAATAGGAAGAATCGGGCTGTTACAAACATTATACAGAACTTCCTCAACAACTCCGACTGCAATAAGATCAAGCACAATTCGTGTGAGTGCTTCTTCGCCCTCCTGTGAAATTTTGTATTGAGGCAAACGTGGCAATACAGCTCCCTCCTTGACACTAATATGTACCGGTGGAATAATCATTTGTCCCATATCAGTATCTGAAGTAGCCCACAAAGTACTAGGGAGTGAAGCTAATGCAACATCCTCTTTAACATGACAAACTCTTTCCATCACAGGATGATTATCATTTAAAATAACACGCACCCCTTCAGGAGAACATCGTATTGTAGCCCTGAAATACTTGAGCATATCAAGACCCAAAATATTGTCTGGTGTATTTGGAGAAAGCAAAAATGGACATGGAGCAGTAAATTTATCAACATGGAATGCAAGTGGTTGTGACAATGGGCTAGGGGAAGGTGTTCCATCGAAACCTATCGATGTAATGGTTAAGCCAGACAGGGGAGCCCTTGGAATAAATTGTTTAGACAAGGCGCTACGAGTAGCTCCTGTGTCAACCAGAAACTGATCAGTAAGACCCAAAACATGTGCTGTAACATAGGGACCCCTCTGATCTACTGGAACTTCAACTGATTCCTTACCCCATCCTAGGCAATCCTATACATAAGCAGAATCTTGGAAATCAAGCTGCACATGATCAGACATCTGGTATTGGTTCCGTCTATCAAAAGTGTTAAACCCATCCTGCCCTCGTGTATTAGCATCAACCCTAGCATGATCATTCGTACTTCTTCTAGGTCCTGAATATCCTGAACGATTTCTCATTTGTCCCCGACCACGTGGACACTGCTGAACACGTAGTGCTGGACAATCGGCAGCCCAATGCCCACATTTCTTACAATACGCACACTGATCATCAGACAAATTCGAACGAGTGTAAGAAGAACTATAAGATCCACGTCCACATCTATCACTGACTCTAAAAGGCGGACCATAAGCTTGAGCCAACATAACCTTCGTTTTTAATTCTTTAATCTTTTTCTCCCCGCTACCTTTTGCTTCTAATTCCTGTCGTTCATAATACTGAGCCATAGTCAAAAGAGAAACCGGAGTAGAGGTAGTCCATGAACTTTCACTAGCTTTTAGGAGACTAGCTATTCCTGGTAACAGATTTGCAACATATTTATCGACGAACAAATGTCTGCCCGTATCATCTGACAATGACTGACTGCTAAAATCATGAAATGCTTCTTCAAAGCGTGTAAAGAAATCAGAGACCGATTCATCTGCCTTTTGTTTACAAGACGCTAAAACTGTCCAATCTATCTTTTTAGGGGGAATAATCATTTTCAACTTAACTAATATGGCTGCAGGAAGATCTAGAATCAACTGATGTGGCTTTTTCGCAGGTTCCCTATCCCTGTCCATCTGTTCTATTTCTTTCCATGATGCCCCGAAAACTGTACGATCATCAATTTTACGAACAGTTCTCCACATATCTGGCGGTAATATCAATCCGAAAAATAAATCAATGTCAGCCAAAGTCATAGTACAAGAACTAATTGCTCCTTCAACTTCCTCATAAAAGGCAGCTGGATTTTTCCGCGGGTCAGGTAATGCTGTTTTAAGTGCCATTACATCTGCCCTATTCCAAGGAGTATACACCCAATTATAAATAAAATAACCCTTAGCATCAACAGAAGTTTTATCATCATTTGTACCCAATCCTTTAGGAGGAACATACAAAGGCGCGGCCTCCCGCATTGGTTTTGCGTGAACTATCATAGTCTTATCTGTTTCAAAGATGGAAGCTTGCGCCCCTTCCGTCTGAGATGCTCGTGCAACTGTGTCCGCAGCCCTTTTCTCTTCTTGCAAACGGACTGCCTCAATACGTAATTTAATTAAACGCCTGATTGCATCAGTCACCTGGGAGAAAACAAAAAGACCATCACGCATTTGCTTATAATCAGCTGCTACATCATCGGGCTCTAACTCATCAGAATATTTCCGGTATAGTTCAATCACTTCTGAGCCAAATGCCTCAGTAAAATATAGCTGCTCCTTTTCCGTCCACCCTTTCATGTTGTCTAGAAGTTCAGAAGCAGAAACGGCGTTACGAATTGTTTTACGAGCAATAGATCTAAGCTCAGCCGCACGGTCAGCAGGCAGCATAGAGCGACTGTCCCGCATGTTCTGCTGCTCCGAACTGGAGACTTTAGGTAACTCATGAGGGGCAGAAGGGACAACATACGGAGGTGGAGGGCGATCCAGTAACAATAAATCATCATGTGGTTTATTAAGGATAGGATAGAGGGGTTGCCTAACAGTGTATTGGCCAGTTACCTGTAGCTTACGTTCTTTCTCCTCTAGCTCCTTTAAGTCATTTATTTCTTTCTTTCTCATTTCCAATGCTTTCACATATACATTCTTGCGCTGCTCTTTTTCAAGCAAGGCTTGCTCACGCTTCACTCGTCCACGCGCTTCTTTCTCCCACATTCGTACACAGTCAAACATATCTTGCCTAGACTTTCGCTTACACATACATTGTTCCACATACTCAATCTTTCGCAAATCATATGACCCATGCATAGGCCAACGTAACTCAGGATCCGCGCGGGTGTATTTATTCCATAATGTGCTGTACATTATAGAAGAAAGACCATGTTTAAAATACATATCTCTATTTGGCGTCCCCTCTGGGGGTGCCGGTTGCGATTCTTCCAGTTTCAAATTGGTACCATTACAAAAGCAACACATCCTACGAAGTGTGCTAAAAACAGGCATGCCAAAAATAGTGCAGAATATGCAATATTATAATCAAAGTAGCACTTAAAGTGCCGTTCAAATCAAAATCAAATTGGAGAGAATTCTCCTCATTACCTGCCTATATAAATTGCAATTTATATATCAAATCCAAAGAATACAAATTGACTAGTCACCCAAATCACAAAAGCCACAGTAAGTAGTACTAACTACATTACCAAACACAGGCATCAAAACCCACAGCAAGTGCCGTAAAATGGCTCTTACCAATCACAGGGTGTCCAGGTTCCAACTGCCAAGTTCTAAAATCGACCAAATGGTCACTGCATGATGAATGAACAAAAAAGGATCTCAGTCGAGGACCGGCGCCACCTGGATGGTCAAATCAGAAAGAAGGGAAAAACGCCGTGGTTGCCAAGACTCGGGTCTCCTCAGGCATTGATCGACCGCAGCGAGATTCCAATCCTTTGTCGCGACCAATCCATTGGGCATCCGAGTCGCTGATGAGTCCCTGTTCGGGCGCCAATTTGTTGAAGTAAGCCTCAGCAAGGCCTACTAGTGCAAGGGGTTCACCTTTCTCTACACAAAGTCCTCAGACCATGTAGGAAGAAGTTGGCATGGAAACTGGAATTAAAGACATAAGTTTATTAACCTCATGAGGTGGTACTACAGTTCAGACAGCACCCTTTGGTAATGTCTGAAGTAGCACACTGAACTGAGAGAGCATGGTCCTTTTATACCCACGCAGGTGCCAAAAGGAGATGGTACAATTATGGAAACAAGACTTGTATACATGTAAGGTCATGTGGAAAATGCACAGTCGACAGGTAGGAGGAGCTAACAGTTTCCAAGGACTAACAGCTGCAGACCTTACTGAGCATGTGTGAAAGTAAGAGATGCTAAATATAACTCGTCACTAGGCAGTTTTCTAGAGCAGTTAACAGAAAGGTAGGACAGAGCACATGGCGAGCACATGGCAGCATGTAGCAAAGAAAATGGCTGCCATGAATACAAAATGGATTCCGCAAAATGTTTACAATAGTAACTAAATACAAGATGTCTTCTGCTAATGCTTAATCTAATCACTGCTAAATTACAACAGGTGGAAGTGAGGTAACTCCGCTGATGTTGGGCATCGTGGCGGAAGGCAGTCTTGCACCACCGTGCAATTTCTCATTGGAGAATATGGGTGTCTAAGAGTACAGTGGTCAATGGGGATCTGCGCCGGCGGTGACGGTGTACACCGCCACGGACGTGACAGTAATTTTCCATCTGATTCTTCACTTGTTTCCTGACCTTCAACAGGAGAACAACTACACTGCATGTGCTTCTGTGACCTGTGCCTGGAGCCTACCATGGCCCCTGTGACCGGGGAAAGGGCCCATGCCTTCACTTTGGAGGAGCTGGAGAGTTTAGTGGATGGGATCGTACCCCAGTACGGACTGTGTATTGCCTCCAGACCAACAGGTGAGTATACCTTGGGCATGATGCATATGGGAAGGTTGCATGGAGATGTGTGTGCAAGCATCGTGTCATCTGGGGTAATGTCTTGTGGTGGTGTACATGGTGTGCGCCTGCAGATGTGTGTGCCAATGGTGACGGAAACGGGATTGGAGGGCCATATGTGTGACAGGCTGAATTGTATGTGTAATGGTATTCTCCTGTCTGTATTACCTCTGCAGGTCAGCGCCCCTCCAAAAAAGGGATTATGGCGTGCTATCGCCAAGGACGTGCAGACCCTGGGGGTCTATTGCAGGCGGAGCACCCACTGTCCGAAACGGTGGGAGGACCTGAGATGCTGGAAGACCGCAGAGGCCCAGCTGGGGATTGCCTCCCAACGAGGAAGGGGTACCTGTCGGAACCTGAGCCCCCTGATGGCCCACATACTGGCAGTGGCCTACCCAGAGCTGGATGGGCACTTGAGGGCATCACAGCAGCCACAAGGGGGTGAGTACAGTGGGCATTACTACAATAATTGGCAGGTGGCATGGGATTCAGGTGGTGGGTGTGAGTTAGTGGGTGCCCCCAAGGCCAGGCCAGACATTGCAGCTTGATCCAGCTCAAGGGTAATTGATGTATGGCAAATGCAGCTAACTTAGCTTGTTAACATTCCATGTCAGTTAGGGCTTTGTGGGTCCCAGGAGGGGTGTGGTTGGCGGTGTGCGGCCCTCATCTTGCTGTGGCATCTAGCCAAATCACTGGCAGTGCAATGCAAAGTGTTCAAGCCTGATGCCTGTGTGTGACAGTGCTGTGTATGCCAACTGTGGTGTTGGTGCAGTAAATGACCAGTCTTTTCTTTCTCTCTCTCCTCCCCTTTTTTCTTCTGTCATCCTGTCCATGTGTGCATTAGCATAATCTGACGGAGGAGCAGGGGCACCGGCAACAGAGGGAGCTCCATCCCACAGGACCCTGGAGGCAAAGTCCACCGACACCGATTGAAAGGGGAACACTATGGCAGAGACAGGTGTCGACAACACAGACTCAGATACCTCCTCCGATGGAAGCTCCATGGTGGTGGCGGACACCTCTGTGACCACCCTAGCTGCAGGTACAGCCGCTACCCCCCACACCAGCACTGCCCTCCCAGTAGCTCCTCAGCGAGGTGACCGTGCCCGCTCACCCAGGAGGGTGGGCATCTCCTTCGCCCCCATGAACCTCAGGCCCTGCCCCAGTGAGCCCTGCTGCCCTGAGTGAGGAGGCTATTGACCTCCTGAGATCCATCTCTGTAGAGCAGTCAACTATTTTGAATACCATCCAGGGGCTGGCATCCCAGATGCAGCAATGCAATGCATTCCTGGAGGGCATTCACGGTGGATTGGCGGCCCAACAGAGTTTGATGCAGGCTCTGGCCTCCTCTCTGATGGTAGCCATTGTCCCTGTTCCTACCGTCCCCCATTCAACTACCACTTCCCAGTTCCAGTCTCCTCAACCCCAACACATCCTATGCACACATACAGACGAGCATGCCCACAAGAAAACACACAAGAGTGGCACTGTCAAACACAGGCTCCACACTTCATCCCACAAGCACTCACGCAAACACCAGACAGTTGCAGACACAACCACATCCAATGTCACCACTGTCTCCCCCGTTCCTCCTCCTCCACCTCCCTCACTGTCACATCCACACTCACACCTGCATGCACTACATCAACATCCACCACCAGCATCACCATACCAAGCAGCACACACACCTCACTAGCAGACACATCCACAACATCCATGCATGCGTCCCCTTTGTCCTCACCCACCTTGTCTGTCCCCCTCCTAAGGGACACAAATGCAAGCACTCACACACCCAACAGCCATCCACCTCACATCAGCACACTGCCCATGCACCTTCACCCAAGTCCAGCAGACAAACACCTCCAACAGCCACTCCCTCAACCTCCACTCCCATCCTTCATCCCTCATCCCACCCCACTGTCCCTAAGAAGCTTTACCTTGCTCAACTTTACCTCTTCCCTCCCCCTCCCCCTCCCCCTTGTCTTGCCCGTAAGAGCAGGGTCCCAACTACCCAGTCCAGCACCTCATCCAAACAGTGCACGCAGACAGTGGTGGCACCACCTAGTCGTGGTGGCAAGTCAGAGAAGGATCCCACTCCACCAGCCAGAAAGGGTAAGGATCGCACACCTCCTACCATGAAGGGGAAGAAGACCTCAACTCCTGCAACAAAGAGAAATGGGTGTGGAGTCCCCTCCAGAACCAATGGGGAAGTCACCCTCCTGAGAAACTGTGGCCTTGCACTCCCCAGCAAAGAGAAATGGGCATGGAGCCCCCTCCAGAACCAGTGGGCTTGTTCCCCTGTTCGGCTGAAGTGCTCCCCACCCCCTGTCCCCCTGGGGTGTCTGCCCACTTGCAAACTGATGTCCCTGCAGAGTTCTATCAGGATGAAGTCAGGAGAGGAGTTGGGTCTTGGATTGTGCCCTGTGGCCATATGGGCCTTTAGTACTTTGGACTGGCATTGGCCCTTTGTGTACATTTGTACATATATGATTTTCATACAATTGGTTCATTTGGTAGCTGTTTATATCAATACATTTTCATTACTGCATTCTTGTTCTCCTTGCATTATTCTGCTGTATATCGATTGCCATTGTTTTTCGTCTGCAGCTGGTTGTGTGTATGGTGTGTGTGTGTGTTGGGTGTGTGTCATGCGTGTGTGTGTGTCACTCTCCTTTTCCTGACTCCCTCCCTTGTGTGCTAGGTGGCTTTACTCACCATCGTCGTCTTCATCGGCGTTGGTGTTCCAGGTGCAGCATGATGTAGAGGAGCATCAGGAAGACTTGCAGTACCGGTTCCATGGCGGCGTTGGTCTTCCCTGTGTCTCTGATGGTGAGTCTTTGCTCTTCTGTGATGGGTTTCCGCCAGGCTTTAGTGGCATTGGTACCGTCCTGGAAATCCTGGCTTATTGCAGGGTTAAAATATGGTGGGCGGTACTTTGTCTTCCGTCTGGCTGTTGTTGGCTACCGCCATGGTCAGTAGTGTTTACCCTGGCGGTTGGTGTGGTACATTGGCTGTATATGGGATTTTTCTCTGCCATGGTCATAATTTGATGGTAATTACCGCCAGCCTGTTGGTGGTATAACCACGACTTTATCACTCACTGCCAGGGACATAATGAGTGTTGATTCCTGGGAGGCCATGACATGTGAGTCAGAAGCTTAGTCACATTGAAGAAATTGTACAATGCATACCTTTGTATTTTTAATGCTATCTCTTAGGGATAGACACATGTGTCCAAAGGTGTGTTCTGTGGTACAGGTACATACCACAGACCCCCGCACCCCTGGAAGTAGCATGAGTCTGCATTTGGTAGACCACATGTCCACACATGCACAGGGAAGACACTTTCTGTACCCACCATGCCAGCCCCTTCATTGTCACTCAAGTGTAAGGGCGAAGTCTGTACTATGGAAGTTGCTTGCAGTGACTGAATGCAGTTACTCAATCTCGCAGAATGGGAATGTGTTAGTCCATTCAGGCCTAAAGAGCTTACCCTTCAGAAGCCACATAGGTGTGTAGTGTTTCATTGTGGTCACATTACAGCATATGTTGTGAAGCAAGGGCTGTCTGATGTGAGTAGGCTTCCTTGGTCATTGTAGGCATTGAGGTAGTGTAGTGGGTCAGTCTGCAGTTTGATACAAATGTCTGTAGTCATGGCCCTATACGTATCGGCTTGTGTTATTTACACTTACAGTGTGTTGACAGATTGAACATTTTTAGCTTGATGTTTCTGACATGTGTGTGACACAACCAATTGTGTCAAAACTTGTGATTGTAATTGCTTAATTTGTCTCTTGCATCCATACAGATAAATGCCCATCAGAAGAAGATCTGGAGAGCCATCGGGCGAAATATGCGGATCCTGGGGATCCACAGCCGCCCGCACCCACTGTTGTAAGAGGAGGGAGAACCGGATATGCCGGGCCCAGAGGATTGTGGAGGTCCAGCTGGGGCTGTATTCCCAACGTGGGTGGAATGCACATAGGACCATGACCCTCCCCAATATCCTGCATTCTGGCGGCAGCATACCCAAACATTGATGGACATTTGAGGGGAGCACAGCAGCCACAAGCGGGTGGGTAGAGAGCATATTCCTGCCTGTCACATTGTCAGGTTATTGTGTTGGGTTCTGACATCTCCCCCTGACGATTAGGGATGAGCCATATGTGACACATGTGTGACACAGAAGATGAGTATCTATTTGTGTAGATATGCAATGTGATGCATACTGATTTGCCTTGTCTATTGGCCAAGGCACATAGGACACAACTGGGTACAATCCACTAACAATTTGCTCTCTAGGAACAACACACTGCTGTGTACATTAATACATTGATCAATCAAGAAATGTTTGTTCTTGGTGTCGGTGTAAATTCCTTAGTGTTACAGGCCAAAAGAAAGGAAGTGATGGATCACTGTCCTCGGACATGTTTCTGTTCAAAAGAGTATATTGGCATCTGCCCCCCAGAGGCTACTTGTCTTCAGCATGTGGCAAGTCCTGGTGCCTCATTATTGTCTGTATTGTGAAGATGGCCATCATACATGTGACAGAACATAAATTGTTATTTGGGTCAGCTATAGATTAATACTTTACCCTGGTAAGTGGGGAATGTCCATTGACTTGATTTGTGTGCCATGACTGTTGCCAACATTCTTTGTGCCTACATGTTCGCTTGTGTCCCTTCCTCTTTTGGCAAAATGTGTACAATGCTGTTTCATGCATGTTCTACCTGTGTTCATGGTATGACGTCTATATTCCCTTATATATATGTTAATGCCAACCTGTGTTTGTAATAGGACATTTGCAATGGGGGTACATTTCATGTGGTGCCACAGACAGGAATGTGTCCCCATTGATTGTTGGCTGACACATACCCTCACCTGTCATTGCAGGTCATTTGTCATGGACAACTTCACACAGCTCTAGTCCATGCGGAAAAAAAGCAGATGTCAAACAGTGGGACCCACATCTGTGAAATCGTAAGGGAAAGTGACAACTCAGTGACCATACACTGGGTGAAAATGACAGGCAGATGAAAGGTAGTAGAATTAAATCAGATGTAGCAGGCAGTGTTGTCTTCTTACCTGTGTCTCACTGGAAGTATTGCTGGATCACTGTGTTCCTGTTGTCTATTTCCTATTCTTCTGCTTCCTCGTCTTCACTGTCCACAGGCTCCACAGCTGCCACAACACATCCATCTGGACCATCCCCCTGCAGAAAAGGCAACTGTCATCGCAAAGTCAAGTTTTGAAGCATACAGCAGGCCACGATGATCTGGCACACCTTCTTTGGTGAGTAGAATAGGGAACCACCTGTCATATGGAGGCACCGGAACCTGGCCTTCAGGAGGCCAAAGGTTCTTTCTATAATCCTCCTAGTTCGCCCATGGGCCTCATTGTAGCGTTCCTCTGCCCTTGTCCTGGGATTCCTCACAGGGGTCAGTAGCCATGACAGGTTGGGGTAACCAGAGTCACACTGTATTGGGTCCATGTCCTCACCTGATAGCCACACACTGTGCTTCTGGAGTTCCCCCATCACATAAAGAATGCTGCTATTCCGCAGAATATAAGCGTCATGCACTGAGCCAGGAAACTTAGCGTTCACATGGGAGATGTACTGGTCGGCCAAACACACCATCTGCACATTCATTGAATGGAAACTCTTCCGGTTTCTGTACACCTGTTCACTCCTGGGGGGTACCAAGGCCACATGTGTCCCATCAATGGCACCAATGATGTTGGGGATATGTCCCAGGGCATAGAAGTCACCTTTCACTGTAGGCAAATCCTCCACCTGAGGGAAAATGATGTAGCTCTGCATGTGTTTAAGCAGGGCAGACAACACTCTGGACAACACGTTGGAAAACATAGGCTGGGACATCCCTGATGCTATGGCCACTGTTGTTTGAAAAGACCCACCTGCTAGGAAATGGAGTACTGACAGCACCTGCACTTGAGGGGGGATTCCTGTGGGATGGCGGATAGCTGACATCAGGTCTGGCTCCAACTGGGCCAGGACTGTGGTACGATCAAGTCTGTAGGTGATGATCACATGTCGCTCCTCCATTGTCGACAGGTCCACCAGCGGTCTGTACACCGGAGGATGCTGCCATCTCCTCACCTGCCCCAGCGGACGTTGCCTGTGGAGGAGAACAGCGAGCAGAGAGTCAACCAACTCTGAGGTACTAAACACAACTTAATCGGAAAATGTTTGCAAATCGACATATGGCTGTATGAGTGTTTATACAAGGCCTAGATATGTGTGACGCAGTCCAAAATAATGCCATGTGGCCCCCTGAAATGGCGGCTGCATGACCTGTAAAGTGGGACAAGGGGATATGAGGTAACTGCGCCGGCGTTGTACACCGTTGCGCTAGGCAGTCGAAGACCTCGGTGCAATACTGCACTGGTTCACATTGGACCCTATGGGTCCCAGGAGCCAATGACGATGTACGCCAGCGGTGACGGTACGCACCGCCGCAGACGTCACCGCCATTTTCTCTCTGTTCACTCACTTGATACCTGATCTTCGATAGGAGAGGACCTACACTGCAAGTGCTGCTGTGACCTCAGTGTGGAAGAGACAATGGGGGTCATTCTGACCCTGGCGGCCGGTGACCGCCAGGGTCACCGACCACGGGAGCACCGCCAACAGGCTGGCGGTGCTCCCGAGGGCATTCTGACCGCGGCGGTTCAGCCGCGGTCAGAAAGGGTAAACCGGCGGTCTCCCGCCGGTTTACCGCTGCCCCATTGAATCCTCCATGGCGGCGGAGCACGCTCCGCCGCCATGGGGATTCAGACACCCCCCTACCGCCATCCTGTTCATGGCGGGAAACCCGCCATGAACAGGATGGGGGTAGGGGGTGCCGCGGGGCCCCTGGGGGCCCCTGCAGTGCCCATGCCAGTGGCATGGGCACTGCAGGGGCCCCCGTAAGAGGGCCCCGCAAAGTATTTCAGTGTCTGCTTTGCAGACACTGAAATACGCGACGGGTGCAACTGCACCCGTCGCACACCTGCAACTACGCCGGCTCAATTCTGAGCCGGCGTCCTCGTTGCAGGGGCATTTCTGCTGGGCCGGCGGGCGCTCTTTCGGAGAGCGCCTGCCGGCCCAGCGGAAATGTTTAAATGGCCGCCGCGGTCTTTTGACCGCGGTGCGGTCATTTCACGGCGGTACCTTGGCGGACGGCCTCCGCCGTCCGCCAAGGTTAAAATCACCCCCAATGGCTTGTGTGTCTGGGGAAAAGGGCCCCTGCCTTCAGCACGGAGGAGTTGGAGAAGCTACTGGATGGGGTCTTCCCCAGTACACACTACTCTACGGTCCTCCAGACAAACAGGTAAGTACACTGTGAGCATGCTGTATGGGAAATGCCTGTTTGGAGTGGTGTGGATGAAAGATAGGGGGGGAGAATGAGGCGTGCATGAAACAACGGTGAGTGCATGTGCATCATGGCAAGGGTAGGCATGCGGGCCAATGACTTTGACAGTGCAGACGGTTATATCTTCTCATTTTCCCCTGTACTAATCCTGTAGGTCAGCGCCCACCAGAAGAAGGATATTTGGCGTGCCATCGCCAAGGAAGTCCAGACCCTGGGGGTCTACCATAGACGGAGCACCCACTGCCGGACAAGATGGGAGGACATTCGCTGCTGGAGCAAGAAGACGGCGGAGGTCCAGCTGGGGATGGCCTCCCAATGTGGGAGGGGTGCCCGTCGCACCATGACCCCCCTGATGTTCCGGATCCTGGCGGTGGCCTACCCTGAGTTGGATGGGCGCTTGAGTGCATCACAGCAGACACAATGGGGTGAGTACAACATCATTCAGCGGACTTTGCGCGCATTGAAGGTGTCTGGGTGGGGGAGGAGGGCTGTGGGTTTCCCAAGGCCAGGGCGAGTTCCGTAGGCAAGGCCCCTCCGTAAGGCAGGCCATGTGGCCCCCCACCCCACCTCTGTAGAGTGCCAAGTACAGCTATTCATGCCCCTGTGTCATCTATGTGTGCAGATGTCGTCCATAGCCATGTAGCCCATATCCCAGGAATTGCATCTGTAGGGCCCAACAACGCGACGTAGTGCAGGGGGCTGCTGTGTCTGTATTGTCCGCCAACGGTAGCGGTAAGCCATGCACTCAACCTGTCTTTCTTCTGTCGCCCCCCCCCCCTTTTTGTGGTCTCCCTGTTCTTGTGTGCATTAGCATCATCAGGCGGAGGTAAGGTGGCACCAGAGCACGAGGGGGCTGCATCCCACATGGCCATGGAGGACCACACCACGGACTCTGAATACACCAGTGGGACGGAGGGCGAGGGGAGCACCACGGCGGTCACAGGATCTGCAACCAGCGACACAGACACGTCCTCCGATGGGAGCTCCCTTGTGGTGGCGTACCCAGAGTTGGATGGGCGCTTGAGGGCATCACAGCAGCCACAAGGGGGTGAGTACACTCTCATTCACCTGATTCTGCGCGCATTGTAGGTGTCTGGGTGGGGGAGGTAGGCTGTGGGTTCCCCTAGGCCAGGGCGAGTTTAGTAGGCAAGGTCCCTTCTTAAAGCAGGCCCTGTGGCACCCTACCCCACCTGTGTACAGAGCCAACTACACCTAGCCAGGCTCCTGTGACATCCATTTGTGCAGCAATCGGGCATACCCTTGTAACCCATGTCCCTGTGATTGATTAGGGAACTCCAAGTGCACAGCGTAGTGCAGGGGGCTTCTGTGTCTCTAGTGTCCGCCAACGTTAGCAGTATTGCATGCACTGAACATGTCTTTCTTCTGTCTTCCCCCACTTTTTGTGGTCTCCCTGTTCTTGTGTGCATTAGCATCATCAGGCGGAGGAGCAGTGGCACCGGAGCAGGAGGGAGCTGCATCCCACATGGCCCTGGAGGGTGACACAACGGAGTCTAAATTCACCAGTGGGATGGATGGCGAGGGTAGCTCCACAGCGGGGACAGGAGCTGAGACCAGCGATACGGACTCCTCCTCTGATGGGAGCTCCATTGCGGTGGTGGGCCCCTCTGTGCCCCCCACATCTACAGGTACAGCTGCCACCCCCCCCACCCGCACCGCCCTCCCAGCAGCCCCTCAGCGTTTGCCCCGTGCCTGCTCACCCAGGAGGGTGGGCATCGCCTTCGCTCCAAGCACCTCAGCCCCTGCCCCTGTCACCCCTGCTGCCCTCAGTGAGGAGGCCATTGACCTCCTCAGATCCCTCACTGTTGGCCAGTCTACCATTTTGAATGCCATTCAGGGTGTAGAGAGGCAGTTGCAATAAACCAATGTATACCTGGAGGGCATTCATTCTGGTCAGGCAGCCCAACAGCGAGCTTTTCAGACTCTGGCCTCAGCACTGATGGCAGCCATTGTCCCTGTCTCTAACCTCCCCCCCTCCAACTTCCTCCACCCAGACCCAAATCCCTGTACCTCAGCCTTTCCCAAGCACACCATCAGACCAGTATGCACACACCTCAACACACAAGGGAAGTTCAGGCAAACATAAGCACCACACATTCCACCGGCACTCACGCAAGCATCATACACATGCAGACATACCAACAGCCACTGCCTCCACTGTGTCCCCCTCCTCCTCATCTCCCTCCTCCCTCCCAGTCTCGTCTCCACTCACACCTGCATGCACTGCATCCTCAGCCACTACCTCCATCACCAGCACACCCACCACCACACCCTACTCACGTGCAGTCACCACCCCCACTACCATTCACACATTCCCTGTGTCCTCTCCCAGTGTGTCTGTGAGCCCTCCTCCCAAAGTACACAAACGCAGCCACACACCCACCCAACAGCCATCCACCTCACGACAGCCTCCAGCCCATGCACCTTCACCCAAAGTCAGAAAACGTACACCTCCTACAACCACTACCTCTTCCTCCACTCCCAAACCCCCTCCATCTACCCATCCCAGTGTGCCCAAAAAACATTTCCTGTCCAACCTTGACCTCTTTCCCTCACCTCCCCATCCCATTCAGTGTCCTAGGGCCCGCCTCTCCAGGTCCCAACCCAGCACCTCAGCCACAACATCTGCTGGAACAGTGGTGCCAGTAGTAACCGGCTTCTGGAGTGCGCCAGGCAGCAGGGCAGCCAGTGTGGCAAGGAGCCAGAGCACGGACAGTCCCCCACCTCACAAACACAAAAAGTTGGCCAGTGCCCGGCGGGAGAGAGGAAAGAAATCTGCCACCAAAGCCGCTCCCAGGGGTACAGTCAGGAGTGTGGAGACAGCTGTGCCACCATCCAAGGTGGAGAAGGGGCACAGTAAAACCAGCAAGTCTTGGAAAACCTGCACGGCGGACAAGACCGCCACCAGCACCGCTGCCCAGGACACCGCCGCCACCAGCACTGCTGCCCAGGACACCGCCGCCACCAGCACTGCCACCCAGGACACCGCCGCCACCAGCACCGCTGCCCAGGACACCCCCGCCACCAGCACCGCTGCCCAGGACACCGCTGCCAAAAGCACTGCTACCCAGGACACCACCGCCACCAGCATTGCTGCCAAGGACACCGCTGCCACCAGCACTGCTGCCAAGGACACCGCCGCCACCAGCATTGCTGCCCGGGACACCGCCGCCACCAACACTGCTGAAGAGGACACCGCCGCCACCAGCACCGCAGGCAAGTGAGCGCCAAAGATTCCGACGATACTGAGGCCACCACGAGCAGGACGAAGCACTCTGGGCACAAAGCCCCCTCCAGAACCAGTGGAGAATGACATCCACTACCTCTGTCCTTGGCAGGTTGAAGCACTCTGGGCACAAAGCCCCCTCCAGAACCAGTGGAGACTGTTATCCACTTGAGAGACTGTGGCTTTGCACTCCCCAGGATAAAGCAGTGGGCAAACCACCCACTGGAGAGACTGTGGCTTTGCACTCCCCAGGAATAAACATTGGGCAACCCTCCCACTTGAGAGACTTGACAGACTGTGGCTTTGTACTCCCCAGGATTAAACACATGGCCAAACCACCCACTGTAGAGACTTGAGAGACTGTGGCTTTGCACTCCCCAGGATAAAGCAGTGGGCAACCCACCCACTGGAGAGACTTGAGAGACTGTGGCTTTGCACTCCCCAGGATAATGCAGTGGGCAACCCACCCACTGGAGAGACTTGAGAGACTGAGGCTTTGCACGCCCCAGGATTAAACAGTTGGCAAACCACCCACTGTAGAGACTTGAGAGACTGTGGGGGTCATTCTGACCCTGGCGGCCAGTGACCGCCAGGGTCACCGACCACGGGAGCACCGCCAACAGGCTGGCGGTGCTCCCAAGGGCATTCTGACCGCGGTGGTTCAGCCGCGGCCAGAAAGGGTAAACCGGCGGTCTCCCGCTTGTTTACCACTGCCCTACAGAATCCTCCATGGCGGCGGATGGGGATTCTGACACCCCCTACCGCCATCCTGTTCCTGGCGGGTCTCCCGCCAGGAACAGGATGGCGGTAGGGGGTGCCGCGGGGCCCCTGGGGGCCCCTGCAGTGCCCATGCCCATGGCATGGGCACTGCAGGGGCCCCCGTAAGAGGGCCCCGCAAAGTATTTCAGTGTCTGCAATGCAGACACTGAAATACGCGATGGGTGCAAACTGCACCCGTCGCACATACCCACTCCGCCGGCTCCATTCGGAGCCGGCTTCCTCGTGGGGAGGGGTTTCCCGCTGGGCTGGCGGGCGGCCTCCTGGCGGTCGCCCGCCAGCCCAGCGGGAAAGCCTGAATGGCCTCCGCGGTCTTTCGACCGCGGAGCGGCCATATGGCGGTTCCCACCAGGCGGGCGGCGACCGCCGCCCGCCGGCCTCGGAATCAGGCCCTGTGTCTTTGCACTACCCAGGATAAGGCAGTGGGCATGGAGCTGAGCATTTTCCCTTCCAAGTCCTGTTTCCGCCTTGTTTTTGTTGGCGGTGAATCCGCCCCGGAAAAGGTGGCAGATTGGCCTGTTATAATTCTGTGGGCGATACATTCGCCTCTGCCTGTTTGTTGGCGGTTACCGCCGCGGTGTTTGTTTGTACCGCCTTGGCAGTCGGAGTGTTAAAGTTGCTGTCTATGTTGGCGGTTTCCGCCACGGTCGTGATTCCATTTTTTTTACCGCCGGCCTGTTGGCGGTTTTACCGCCGCTTGAACACCGACTGCCAGGGTTGTAATGACCACCTGAGTGTAGATTAAAATCTTACCAGGCACCAAATTAGTTTTATCAGAAAAAGGCAGCCCATGTACAGGTAGGGGTGAACTTTGAAGGAGACAGCCTCCTTGTGAAGGAAGAGACAGATACAGGATCCAGTTGGCTTTCACTCAGCTGAATCCTGGAGACATTGTTCTTTGTCCGCTTCCTCTCTTCTTGCCACTTTTTTAAATATCATCCATGTTGCGGGACTCGTCCCCCAATGCATTGACAGAATCATTGACCTCTTAGGTATGGCTGACCCCCGTAATCCACTGAAGCTTAACAAAGGCAGTCAGTGGAGTTGTTTGTAGCATTTCACCACAATTTCACATTCCACGGGTCTTCTCATCTGTGAAATTTATTTTCTTTTTTAGATGGGAGGACTCAATGCTTCTGGCTGGTAAGGTGAAGATGTTAAAATAGATCCTATGTTTTGGGCAGTATTTTATGTTGTCGGGAGGGAATGGGTGTACGGTGTGTGTGATTTGTTTCCGATCTATGCTATTGTCCTCTCTCTTCAATGCAGAGGTATCTTCCCAGGTGTTGGAGAACTTCCAAAGTGTGCTGAGGTCTCCATCTTGAGTGTAGAGGGTCCTACAAAATGTGTGGAATGTAAAACACAGTGAAAATTTACTAGTAGCAACTTTACATTTGTAAATTATGTTTTCAGACTGACTCTGTTGCCTCCTTTCGGGGGTGGAGGCATATAAGCCCAAACCTTTGAATAACTTTACACTTGTAAGTGGTGTACAGTCCAAAGTAGTTAAGTTTAAAAGTAAACATAGATGTAAACATTTACTCACATGTCATTTTGTATTTGTGAATAGGCTCCTACATCTCTGCAATCCTTCCCACAAGACATGATCTGCTTAAACTAGTATTTCATAGGCAAAAATGAATTCACATATTTTGCACATTTCTCATGTGTAGACAAAGTTCAGACAGACTTACATAAGCATGATTTCAACACCCTATGCCTATATTACATATTTGAAAGTAAACCTTCAACATGTTCACATTTTCAGGGTCATTGGCATGTTTCACTGGTAAGTTTTGATCTCATTTTTCCAAAACTTGACTGCTTCTTACAACTTTTTAAACTTAAAAATAGGAAATGAGACGACGAGGTCAGGAAAGGTAGAAAACATAATTTTAATGTTATGTCACTTGATGAGCTTCTTTAAAGACAGAACACAAAAATTGCCAAACGGACAGGATTATTAAACCAATCTCACAGAAAAAAACAGAGAGAGGAAGGAGGAAATATTCTTTCATAGTATTAGACTTGGCATCCTTGGCGTGGTCTCCACTAACTTTTTGTCTATGTTTCCCAGGTTTTTGATGTGTGCTGGACTCTGTTTTTGCTGTTTTTCCTACTCTGGGCACTTTGCCACTGCTATCCATTGCTAAAGCACAAGTGCTCCTGTTAGAAATGAGGTCTTTGTTTGGCAGTCAGGTTATCCCCTGACCAAGCAAGGACCCTCATTATAGTCAGGGTAAAAGTGAATCACCCTCAGGTAACCCACGCTCACCCCCTTGGCAGCTTGGCATGAGCAGCCAGGCTTAACCTCAGATGCAATGTGTAAAATATTTGTACCAACACACACAGTAACTCAGTGAAAATTCTACAAAATGACACAACACAGGTTTAGACAAAATAGGTGATATTTATCTAAACAAAACAAGACCAAAACAACAAAAATCCAACATACACAAGTCAAGTTATGAATTTAAAAAAGAATAAGGCCCTTATTACAAGCCTGGTGGTGAATGCCCTCTACGAATGCATTTGTTTGTTGCAAATGGGCTGCCAGCCCCTGGATGGAATTCACTATGGTTGACTGCCCAATAGAGATGGATTGCAGGAGGTCAATAGCCTCCTCAATCAGTGCAGCAGGGCTAACTGGGGCAGGGCCTGAGGTGCCTGGGGTGAAGGAGATGCCCACCCTCCTGGGTGAGCGGGGACAGGAAACTCACTGTGGGGCTGTTGGGAGGGTGGTTCTGGTACGGGGGTGGAGTCTGTACCTGTAGTTGGGGTGGGAACAGAGGTGTCCGCCACCACCAGGGAGCTTCCATCGGAGGAGGTATCATTGTCCGAACTGTCCCCTCCTGTCTCCCCTCACCCTCCGTCCCACTGGTGCCATCACCGTTGGTGGATTCAGCCTCCTGGGCCTTGTGGGATGCAGCTCCCTCCATCGCTGGTGCCTCTGCTCCTCCACCAGATGATGCTAATGCACATAAGGACAGGGTGACAAAACAAAAAGTGGGTGGAAGAGACAAAGGAAATACTTGGTCAATGGCAGCAACAACACCACCGTTGGCGTACACGACACACACACACACACACACACACACACACACAGGGAACAGCCTTACGCACTAGGCAAAGCACTACCAGTCACAATGCTAGTCACCAGCCCATGGACATGAATACCTAACGTCAATAGCAGCATACCTGACATCCACAGTGCCCTGCCCAGTAGTGGATGCTTACTAGCTTGGTCGGAGGTGGTGTTACTCAGCCCCTGCTCAACATGGGGCCTACCCTGCAATGTCCGGCCTGGCATAGGGGCACCCACAGGCCCACATCCCCCACCCAGAGACCACCCCACCACGCGCATGTAGTATATTGGTAAACTGTACTCACCCCCTTGTGGCTGCTGTCATGCCCCCAAGCGCCCATCCAGCTCCAGATAGGCCACCACCAGTATGCAGGTCATCAGGGGGGTCAGGGTTCAATGGGCACCCCTTCCTGGTTGGGAGGCCATCCCCAGCTGGGCCTCTGTCGTCTTTCTTTCCCAGCGTCTCAGGTCCTCCCACCGTTTGCAACAGTGGGTGATCCGCTTGCCGTAGACCCCCATGGTTCACACGTCCTTGGCGATGGCACTCCATGTACCCTTTTTCTGATGGACGCAGACCTGCAGGAAAAGAAACATAGAAAAAAGTATCAGTCATGCCATCCGGCCTGTTACACTCATGGCCCACCATAGCCCTCATATCCCCTTACACACAGACATTGCCAACCATACATGCATCACGCTGCCCAGGACCCTTCCACCAACTACCCCTTACACGAGGCCCTCACACACAGCACTCCATGCATCCATGCCCCTTGCATCGTGCTTACAGTGTACTCACCCGTTGGTATGGAGGCCCATACAGCATTCGGTACTGGGGTAGGACCCCATCCACCAGTCTCTCCAACTCCGCAACAGTGAAGACAGTGGCCCTTTCCCCAGTGACACGAGCCATGGTAGGTTCCAGACACAGGTCACAGCAGCACTTGCAGTGTAGGTCCTATCCTGTTGAAGGTCAGGTAGCAAGTGAGTGAACAGATAGAAAATGGCGGTCATGTCCACGGCGGTGCGTACCGTCACTGCCGGCATACATCACTATTGGCCACTGTAACCCATACGGCACAATGATAACCAATAAAGAGTTGCACTGCGGTATTCGACTGACTCCCGCAATGGCGCATAACGTCAGCGGCATTACCTAATTTTCACATGTCCATCCACATAGGACAGGCAGCCGCCATTTCAGGGAGGGGCAGGCTATGGCACTTAACTGCGTCACAGTACACATAGTGACCATTTGGGCCTACCTCACAAAATACTGTTACAGTCACAACATGCAACGCAGTGTACTGTTTGGAAATGTGTAATACTGACCAGCTGCTCACCGTTTTGCCCCCTAGATTACAACTGCAGCGGATGAATAAGCGATGGAGGCATCCCCCGTGTACAGACCCCTGGTGGACTTGGCAACAATGGAGGACAGGCACATTATCCTCACCTATAGACTGGTCAGGGCAACACTCACAGAGCTGTGTGCCCAATTGGAGCCTGACCTGATATCTGCTATCTGTCAGCCCACTGGGATGCCCCCTCTTGTGCAAGTCCTATCTGTGCTCCATTTCTTGGCAAGTGGCTCCTTCCAAGTGACAGTGGGCTTGGCAGCAGGAATGTCTCAGCCAATGTTCTCAGTAGTGCTGACCAGAGTGTTGTCTGCCCTGATTAAACACATGTGCAGCTACATTGTTTTCCACGAGGTGGAGGATTTGGCCACAGTGAAAGCTGACTTCTATGCAATGGTACATATCCCAAATATTATTGGGGCTATTGATGGTACACATATTGTATTTGTCCTCCCCACCCCCCCGGAAAAATGAACAGGTGTTCAGAAATCGAAAGAGCTTTCACTCGATGAATGTGCACATAGTGTGCCTGGCGGACCAGTACATCTCCCATGTCAATGCAAAGTATCCTGGCTCTGTGCATGATGCCTATATCCTGAGGAATAGCAGCATCCTATATGTGATGACTCAACTCGAGAGGCACTGGGTGTGGCTAATCAGTGAACCCTGGTTATCACCCAGTGGATGTTGGTGTATGGGTATGGTATGGGCCCTAAGGGTTGGTGTGTGGCTAACAGTTGTCCCTCGATATTTGCAGGCGACTCTGGTTACCTCAACCTCTCATGGCTACTGACCCCTGTGAGGACTCCCAGGACAAGGGCAGACGAACATTACAATGAGGTACATGGGCAAACAAGAAGAACAATAGAGAGGACATTCGGCCTCCTGAAGGCCAGGTTTCGTTGCCTCCATCTAACAGGTGGATCTCTATACTACTCACCCAAGATGGTGTGCCAGATAATCGTGGCATGCTGCATGTTGCATAACCTTGCCTTGAGACACCAGGTGCCTTTTCTGCAGGAAGATGAGGCTGGAGATGGGTGTGTGGCAGTAGTGGACCATGTGGACAGTGAAGATGAGGCAGCAGAGGATGAGGATAAGGACAACAGGACAGCTATTATACAACAGTACTTCCAGTGACACACAGGTAAGACACTGTAACTTCACTTTGCATTGACAGTTTTGTGTTTGACATTGTACATGGCAGGTAGATTCTCTCAATTCTATGGCCACTTACTGTACCCTTTGGCATCTCTATTTTCAGATATCTGTGCCCCACTCTGGCACCTGGTGTGTTGACTGCAGCCAACTACAGGTCATTCCTTTGTATACATTACTGTACAGTTGTATTGCAGTGTTTAAAATTGTTAAACAAATACATACTTAAATCATTTGACATACTCCGTGCTTGTATTTTTTCAAAGGCTGTTTATTTAAGTGCTAATAAGCAGAGGGGTATGTGCAATGGGCTGGGGTGATGGTGGAGGAATGGCCAGGATAGAGTTCAGTCTATTTGTATCACAGGTGCATTGTCCAGGGGGGCATAGGAAGGGGAGCAATGGCAGTTCAAGGTGCAAAGGGTGACAGAGTGGGCCACAAGGGTGACAATCAGGAGAGCCTTATTTCCTGTCGGGGGTCTTGGCAATATTTTCTGGCTTCTGCCTGGATCGCAGGGACCGTTTGCGGGGTGGTTCTCCTTCTGCACGGGGAGGGGTGCTGGTGGCCTGTTGTTCCTGTGGCAGGGCCTCCTGAGGTGGAGGGCTGTTCATCAGTGTGGCTAGTGTCAGGGGCCCGCTGGTGTGCCACTGCCTCCCTCATGGTGTTGGCCATGTCTGCCAGCACCCTTGCAAAAGTGACCAGGGTGGTGTGTATGTCCTTCAGGTCCTCCCTGATTCCCAGGTACTGTCCCTCCTGCAGCTGCTGAGTCTCCTGCAACTTGTCCAGTATCTGGCCCATCATTTCCTTGGAACAGTGGTATGCTCCCAGGATGTTGCTGAGTGTCTCGTGGAGAGTCGGTTCCCTGGGCCTGTCCTCCCCCTGTCGGACAGCACTCCTCCCAGCTTCCCTGTTGTCCTGTGCCTCTGTCCCCTGAACCGTGTGCCCACTGACATTGACCCCAGGTCCCTGATTGTCCTGTGTTTGTTGGGTGTCCTGGGGTCCCTCTCGTGGTGGACACACTGCTGATTGATGTGTACTGGGGACCGAGGTATGGGCCCACTGGGTGTGTGCTGTGGTGGTGTTTCCTGAGGGAGGAGTCTCTGTGGTGGTATGGGACTGTGCCTGGTTAACCGACTTTGTGGAGATCCCTAATGGGCCAGGCTGGTCATCAAGATCGAGGCGATCAGAGATGCTGTCATCACTGTGGGCTTCTTCTGTGGGGGGACTGGATATTGCTGGCACCTCCTCACCGGTGACGTTGTGTGGGGGACCTGTTGGGATGTAAATGGAGTGTTATTGTTTCTGCGTGTGACATCTTGTGCATGGGTGTGTTGCCCTGTATGGTTGTGATTGCCCTGTCAGTTTTGCCTTGTGTGAGTGGTGATTTTGTGGGCTAGCTGATTGTCTCTAGTGTGCATGCTGCAGTGATGGGTGTCCATGCAGGGCTGTGAGTGGTGTCCATGCATTGGTGGTGCATGCAGGGCTTGGTATTCGGATGGGTGGGTTGTGTTAGTGGGGTGTATGTGAGGTGGTGGGGTGATGGGGTGAGGGTAGGGGTGGGGGGGTGTGATGGCATGCAGGTAGGGGGGTAATAATAGTATAGAGTTGACTTACCAGAGTCCAGTCCACCTGCTACTCCTGCCCGGCCCTCAAGATGCCGCATTGCCAAGACTTGCTCCTCCCATGTTGTTAGTTGTGGGGGAGGAGGTGGGGGTCCACTGGCAGTCCTCTGTACTGCTATCTGGTGTCTTACTACCACAGAACACACCTTCCCCTGTAGGTCGTTCCACCTCTTCCTGATATAATCCCTTGTTCTTGGGTGCTGTCCCATGGCGTTGACCCTGTCCATGATTCTCCGTCGTAGCTCCATCTTCCTAGCAATGGATGTCTGCTGCACCTGTGATCCGAATAGCTGTAGCTTTACCCGGATGATTTCCTCCACCATGACCCTTAGCTCCTCCTCAGAGAACCTGGGGTGTCTTTGTGGTGCCATGGGTGTAGTGTGGGTGGTGTGTGTGGGGTGATGTGTTGGGGTGTGTGCTGTAAGGTGTGTGGATGGTGCATGGGTGATGGTGTTTTGTGGCTCTGGTTCTGTGGGTACTCTTGGTGTGTCTCTCTTTCTCAGTTGTCAATTTTTTTGAGTCATAAAGGGTTGTGGTTAATGTGGTAGTGTGTTTTATAGTGGTGTGGGTGTGGTGTGTGTATGTGTGTCAGGTGTGTGTAGTTTTAATTGTCCAATGTAGTGTTGTTTTGTATGTGTGTGTGTATATTTTGAGCAAGGCGGTATGTTTCGCCAATGGTTTACTGCCATTGAATGTCCGCCTCAGTGATTCGTGGGTCCTAATGCTGTGGGCGTAGTTCTTTTGGCGTAACGGTGTGGTTTTTGCTACCACGAGTTTATCACTGACCTTTGGGCTGGCAGACTTGTGTGTGGCTGTACAGTGACGGATTGGTATATGTGGGTCATAATATGGGTAACGGTAAACCGCCTCGGTATGTTGGCGACAGCCGGCCTGTCGGTAAGCAGCACTTACCGCCAATGTCATAATGAGGGCCTAAGAGTCTAAGGGGGTCATTCTAACCCTGGCGGTCGGTGATAAAGCGGCGGCCAACCCGCCAACAGGCCGGCGGTCGAAAAAATGGAATTCTTACCCTGGCGGGAACCGCCAACACAGCCCGCCACATTAACACTCCGACCGCCACGGCGGTACAGACAAACAGCGCGGCGATCACCGCCAACAGCCAGGCGGCAGACAATGTACCGCCCACACTATCATAACTCACCAATCCGCCACCTTTTCCGGGGCGGGAGCCCCGCCGATAAAAACACGGCGGAAACAGACTACGAACGGGAAAACGCTCACCAAAACACACTCCACGAGTACGGAGGACAGCATGGAACCCGAATTAAACATCCTACCTGCTCTCGTCTACCTTCTCATCTACCACGAGTACGAACGCCGGCGCAGACGACAACGGTGAGTACTGCACCTACGACACACGGGAGGGGGGAGGAGGAAAGGTTACGACCACACACATATGCGACCCCCACCCCCCCAAACAATGTACACACCAATGCAGAGCAACAATGCACAGTGACACCACCCAAACCCCCCTGAAAAATGCAAAGACATAATTAAATTGTGAAGAAAAATTTATATAAAAAATAGGCTCTGATAAATATAGGTCAACTATGCAAAATATCCATACCAAAATAATACTATATACACTGCCATGGAGAACCGAGGCAATAAGTCCTCTACATCAAAATTAAATAGAACAGTCCGTGGGCCACAGTGTAGCGACACAAGGGCAAAGCCCACACACGAGACCTGAGTCCTTTGGAGAGAACACTGCAGGGGCATCTGATGAAAAAACTACAGGCACCTCAGGGGGAAGGAAAGGGGGGGGGCACCACAGCCACATGAGTCCACGACGCCAGATCCACGAAGGGGCCACCATGCCCATTGATGTATCCTGGGGAGTGCAAAGCCACAGTCTCTCAAGTCTCTACAGTGGGTGGGTTGCCCACTGTGCCATCCTGGGGAGTGCAAAGCCACAGTCTCTCAAGTCTCTACAGTGGGTGGGTTGCCCACTGTTCCATCCTGGGGAGTGCAAAGCCACAGTCTCTCAAGTCTCTACAGTGGGTGGGTTGCCCACTGTGCCATCCTGGGGAGTGCAAAGCCACAGTCTCTCAAGTCTCTACAGTGGGTGGGATGCCCACTGTGCCATCCTGGGGAGTGCAAAGCCACAGTCCATCAGGTGGATGACAGTCTCCACTGGTCAAGGAGGAGGCATGGTGGGCACAGTGAACCATAAACAGTGCTTGACAGGAAGGGCCCAGCAGAGCAGTGCTTGAGACGGCGATGCCCAGCGGAGCGGTGCTTGACAGGAAGGGCCCAGCGGAGCGGTGCTTGACAGGAAGGGCCCAGCGGAGCGGTGCTTGAGACGGCGGTGCCCAGCGGAGCGGTGCTTGAGACGGCGGTGCCCAGCGGAGCGGTGCTTGAGACGGCGGTGCCCAGCGGAGCGGTGCTTGACAGGAAGGGCCCAGCGGAGCGGTGCTTGAGACGGCGGTGCCCAGCGGAGCGGTGCTTGAGACGGCGGTGCCCAGCAGAGCGGTGCTTGACAGGAAGGGCCCAGCAGAGCGGTGCTTGACAGGAAGGGCCCAGCGGAGCGGTGCTTGAGACGGCGGTGCCCAGCGGAGCGGTGCTTGACAGGAAGGGCCCAGCGGAGCGGTGCTTGAGACGGCGGTGCCCAGCGGAGCGGTGCTTGACAGGAAGGGCCCAACGGAGCGGTGCTTGAGACGGCGGTGCCCAGCGGAGCGGTGCTTGACAGGAAGGGCCCAGCGGAGCGGTGCTTGAGACAGCGGTGCCCAGCGGAGCGGTGCTTGAGACGGCGGTGCCCAGCGGAGCGGTGCTTGACAGGAAGGGCCCAGCGGAGCGGTGCTTGAGACGGCGGTGCCCAGCGGAGCGGTGCTTGAGACGGCGGTGCCCAGCGGAGCGGTGCTTGACAGGAAGGGCCCAGCGGAGCGGTGCTTGAGACGGCGGTGCCCAGCGGAGCGGTGCTTGAGATGGCGGTGCCCAGCGGAGCGGTGCTTGACAGGAAGGGCCCAGCGGAGCGGTGCTTGACAGGAAGGGCCCAGCGGAGCGGTGCTTGAGACGGCGGTGCCCAGCGGAGCGGTGCTTGAGACGGCGGTGCCCAGCGGAGCGGTGCTTGACAGGAAGGGCCCAGCGGAGCGGTGCTTGACAGGAAGGGCCCAGCGGAGCGGTGCTTGAGACGGCGGTGCCCTGTTCAGCGGTGCCTATCTTCACGGCGGGCCTTCTTCAGCGGTGCCTATCTTCACGGCGGGGCCCTGTTCAGCGGTGCTCTTCTGCACTGCGGGGCCCTGTTCAGCGGTGCCTATCTTCACGGCGGGGCCCTGTTCAGCGGTGCTCTTCTGCACGGCGGGGCCCTGTTCAGCGGTGCTCTTCTGCACGGCGGGGCCCTGTTCAGCGGTGCTCTTCTGCACAGTGGGGCCCTGTTCAGCGGTGCTCTTCTGCACGGCGGGGCCCTCTTCAGCGGTGCTCTTCTGCACGGCGGGCCCTGTTCAGCGGTGCACATCCAGTAGGTCAAGGGAGCCAGACCTGGGCTGGACTCCCTGCTCAGTCGCCCTCAGATCGTGATGTTTCTGGACCCTTCGGTGACGGAGTCCTGGGCCCTTTGGTGTCCTCCTTTACAGCTGGGATGTGGCATGTGGGGCCCACCTGCTCCGCGCTCCTGCTGGCTGACTTCTCCGCCCTGCTGCCCTTTCGCTCCTTAGATGGGGCTCTCGGGCCCTTGCCTCCCCTAGATGTTGTGGCTGGTGAAGTGGGCGAACTTTGCTCCTTGGGGGCAGCCGTGTCAGTCCTCGCACGGCGGCCCTTTTGTTTCCTGGTCCTCTTGCCGGGGGGGGGGGGCTGGATGTGTCCTTGCTGCTGATTGAGGTGTCACTGCTGGCAAAGGGTGGACTCCAGAACCCATGCACAACAGTGACACTCGAAGCTGGGCTGGTGGTGGCTGAGGTGCTCTTGGGACTCTTTGCAGATGGAGGGGGTAGGTCATCGGAGGGAAAGAGGTTAAGATTAGCCAGGAAAAGTTTTTTAGGGCCAAGGTAAAGGGTAGGAGAAGTGGTGATGGGAGTGGAGGAAGAGGATGTGGTTGTAGGAGAGTCAGGTGTGCTGTCATTGGGTGAAGGTGCTGGTGCTGTAGGCTGTCGTGAGGTGGATGTCTGTTGGGTGGGTGGCTGCCTGCGTTTGTGTGTCTTGGAAGAGGGGGTGACAGACACAGTGGGAGAGGACACAGGGGACATGTAAATAGCAGTGGGGGTGGTGACTGCACGAGTGAGGACTGTACAGGAGGGTGTGGTGGTGATGGAAGCACTGGCTGATGTTGGTGTGCATACAGGTGTGAGTGGAGACGTCACAGGGAGGGAGGAGGGAGACGAGGAGGAGGGGGACACAGAGGTGGTAGTGACTGTTGGTATGTCTGCATCTGGGTGTTGCTTGGGTGAGTGTTTGTGGGATCTGTGGTGCTTGTGTCTGGATGAGCTGCCCTTGGGTGTTGAGGTGTGTGCAGGCTGGTCAGATGGTGTGGATGGGATAGGCTGAGGAACAGGAGACAGAGACAGGGTGGAGGCAGTCAGAAGAGGGAGGCTGGAAACAGGGACAATGGCTGCCGTCAGTGCTGAGGCCAGAGCAGTGAACGATCGTTGATGGGCAGCCTGACCCGAATGAATGCCCTCCAGGTAGGCATTGCTCCGATGCACCTCCCTTTCTACCCCCTGGATGGCATTCAAAAGGGTAGTCTGCCCAACAATGAGCGTCCTCACAAGGTCAATGAGCTCCGCACTGAGGGCAGCAGGGGTGACAGGGGCAGGAGCTGAGGTGCCTGGGGCGAAGGAGACGCCCGCCTTCCTGGGCGAGCGGGCACGGAGCGTAGGCTGAGGGGCTGCAGGGAGGGCGGGGCTGGTGCGCTGGTTGGCGGCTGTACCTGTAGAGGCGGGGGGCACGGATGTTGCCGCCACCGCTAGGGAGCACCCATCCGAGGACGTGTCTGTGTCGCTGGTCTCACCACCGGTCCCCGTTGTGGTGCTCCCCTCGCCCTCCGGATCACTGGTGCCCTCGGTGTCTGTTCCTGGGCCCACCGGGGCCTTGTGACTTGCAGCTCCCTCGTGCTCCGATGCCAAATCTCCTCCGCCTGATGATGCTAATGCACACATGCACAAGAAGATGAAGAAGAAGGGTGGGGGGAGAAAAAAGAAGACCAGGTTGAGTGCATGCAATGTCAACACCGTTGGCGGAGAGGACAGACACAGGAGCCTCATGCACTAAGCCGCGCATTCGGGGTACACTACTCAGTACTTCTGACTAGGACAACAGGTCAAGAGACGACAAACGCGCACATGTGTGAGGATGGACCATCAATAGCTGTACTTGTCACCCTACAGAGGTGGGGGCCGGGAGCACAGGGCCATGCCTAAGGGAGAGGACTACACTACAGAAAGCGCCCTGGCCTAATGCCACCCACAACCCTCCTCCCCCACCCAGACGCCTCCACTGCGCAGAAAGATAGCAGAATGTGCTGATACTCACCCCCTTGTGTCTGCTGTGATGCTCTCAAGCGCCCATCCAAATCAGGGTAGGCCACCGCCAGGATCCGGGACATCAGGGGGGTCAGGGTACGACTGGCACCCCTCCTAGGTTGGGAGGCCATCCCCAGCAGTGACTCGGCGGTCTTCCTGGTCCCGCAGCGGATGTCCTCCCACCTCTTGCGGCAGTGGGTGCCCCGTCTGACGTGGACCCCCAGGGCCTGGACTTCCTTGGCGATGGCACGCCAAATCTCGACTTTCTGATGGGCGCTGACCTATGTGACATGTACAGGGTGGGAAGGAAACATTCATCAATTTACTGCATGTTAGATGTTATTGGCCCCCCCTCCCCAACCTTGACATATGGCACATGCTCTCATCTGTTGTGCGTTGCACTCCTCATTCGCCCCCCACCCCACCAACTTACATCCACCCCACTCCACACAGGCATCGCCCATTCCATGTGCACCCGGTGTACTTACCTGTTGGTCTGGAGGACCGTAGAGTAACGCATACTGGGGGAGGACCCCATCCACGAGCTTCTCCAACTCTTCAGACGTGAAGGCAGGGGCCCCTTTCCCCAGTCGCAGCAGCCATTGTCACTTCCAGACCGAGGTCACAGCAGCACTTGCAGTATAGGTCCTCTCCTGTGGATGATCAGGTCTCGAGTGATTAAGCAGATAGAAAATGGCGGTCACGCCCGCGGCGGTGCGTACCGCGGCGGTGCGTACCGCGACCGCCGGCGCACATCGTCATTGGCTCCTGAAACCCATAGGCTTCAATGTTAACCAATGCGGCTTCGTATAGCGGTCTTCGACCGCCTACCGCCACGGTGTGCTCCGCCAGCGCATTGGCCTCACATCCCATTGTCCCACTTCACAGGTCAGGCAGCCGCCATTTCAAGGGCCCACATGGCATAATTTCTACTGCGTCACACAGGCCTAGGCCTTGCATTGCCACACATACACACCTTTCAATACATAGATAACCGTGTGCTATGCAAGCTGTGGTGAACGTACCAGTGATTAGCTTGACTCTGTGCTCCATGTTGTCATTCCTAGGCACCGTCCGCTGGGACTTGCGAGGAGAAGGATGAATCCTCGCGTGTACCGACCGCTGGTGGACCTGTCGACAATGGAAGAACGCCACATCATACTACGATACCGACTTGACCGTGCCACTATCCATGAACTGTGTGCCCAGCTGGAGCCAGCCCTGATGTCCCCCATCCGCCAACCCACAGGAATTCCCCCTCTGGTGCAGGTGCTGTCAGTCCTCCATTTTCTTGCAAGTGGCTCATTCCAGACAACAGTGGCCATGTCATCTGGAAAGGCTCAGCCCATGTTTTCAAAAGTTTTGTCTAGAGTGTTGTCTGCCCTGACGAAACACATGCGGAGTTACATTATATTCCCTGAGGAGGTTGATTTGACCACTGTGAAGGGTGATTTTTATGCCCTTGGACATATTCCCAACATAATTGGTGCCATTGATGGGACCCATGTGGCCTTAGTCCCCCCAAAAGACGATGAGCAGGTGTACAGAAACAGGAAAAATTACCATTCCATGAACGTCCAGGTGGTCTGTTTGGCTGACCAGTACATCTCCCATGTGAATGCCAAGGTCCCTGGTTCAGTGCATGACGCGTATGTGATGCGTAATAGCAGCATCCCTCATATGATGGAACAGCTACAGGGACAACGTGTGTGGCTAATAGGTGACTCTGGTTACCCCAACCTGCCTTGGCTATTGACCCCAGTGAGGAATCCCCGGACCAGGGCAGAGGAACGGTACAATGAGGCCCATGGGCGAACTAGGAGGATCATAGAAAGGACCTTTGGCCTCCTGAAGGCCAGGTTTAGGTGCCTGCATATGACAGGGGGATCCCTGATGTACTCACCAAAGAAGGTGTGCCAGATCATCGTGGCCTGCTGTATGCTTCATAATCTGGCATTGCGACGTCAGGTGCCTTTCCTGCAGGAGGATGGTCCAGATGGTGGTGTTGAAGCAGCTGTGGAGCCTGCGGAGAGTGAAGAGGAGGAAGACTCAGAGGACGACACAGACAACAGGGACAGAGTTATCCAACAGTATTTTCAGTAGCACACAGGTAAAAATCACCCACGCCATTTTACTTTTCATGAAAGCCTCCTGCATCTCAACTTTGTCAATGACCCTCCAGTTCTTTTAAACTGATGTTTGATTTTCCCTTCCCTTTTCAGTGCTGTATGACCCACTGCGTGACTTCTGCTTGGTTAGCCCATGGACTAATGCTTATTGATCTCGGTATGTGTTCAGCACATAGTTAACAGAACATAATTGATCTTTAATGTGTTATACATTTGTAAATAATACAGCCTGACTCCTGATTGATTTCAGTGCATTGAGTGATTTATTTTTTGTGCTAGATAATGGTACATGATATTAACACGGTGATGGGTGGGGGTGGAGTAATGTCCATGGCAGAGACCAGTTCTCAGTCTCACAGGTGCATTGTCCATATGCCTGTGGAAGGATGGAGCAGGGGTAGTTCAAGGTTGGACAGGGTGGCAATGTGGGACAGTGGGATGACTTCAGGGGGTATCTCATGCTGGCTGGGGTCTTGACATCCTACTCTGTCTATTTTTTTGATCTCAGGCTCCTCTTGCGGGGTGGTTGTTCTTCAGCAGGAGGTGGGGTTCTGGTGGCCTGTCGTTGTGGTGGGGCCTCCTGTCCACTAGCGCCGGCGGAGGTGGTAGGCTGTTCCTGGTCCGGGCTAGTGACAGGGGCCCTGTGTGGTGCCACATGGTCCCGCAACGTGTCTTCTATCCGGTTGAGGGCCTGGACTATGCTCCCCATAGCGGTAGAGATGTTGGTGAGTTGATTGGTGAACCCCATGTAGCGTTCCTCCTGCTGTGCCTGGATCTCCTGGAACCTGGCCAGTACCGTCGCCATCGTCTCTTGGGAGTGGTGGTAGGCTGCCATGATGGTGGTGAGGGCCTCTTGGAGAGTGGGTTCCCTGGGCCTCTCCTCCGCCCCCTGTCGCACAGCAGCCCTCCGAGTTGCCCTGTTTCCCCCGGCCTCTGTCCCCTGGACGGTGTGCCCACTACCACTGCCCCCAGGTCCCTGTTGTTGTTGGGGTGTTGGGTTAGCCTGGGTGCCCTGTAGTGGCAGACACACCGCTGATTGACCTGTCCTAGAGACAGAGGCATGGGCCCGCTGGGTGGGAGCTGTGCTGTTGTTCCCAGAGGGGGTTGGGTCTGGTGTGGCCTGTGTCTGTGTGTGGGGAACCGACTGTCCAGAGGTCCCCGATGGTCCGGGCTGGTCATCAGGTTCCAGGTCGACAGAGCTGCTGTCATCACTGCGGGCCTCTTCCGGGGGGTGGGATGGACATTTCTGGACCCTCCTGGCCGGTGTGTTGGCGTTCGGGTCCTGCATGGGGTAAGGGAGTATGGTTATTGTTTCTGTGTGTGCTATTGAGTGCGATTTATGGGTGCCCTTGTCCCCCAGTGCTGTCATTCCCTTGGGGGAGGTGTTGTGGGGGTGTTTGGGGGGGGGGTATGTGCAGTGGTCATGTTTAGGTGATGGGTGTCCATAGTTTGTGGTGACATGCAGGGGTTGGTGTTGGGTGTGTTGTGCTGGAGAGACATTCTCAGGGAGGATGTGTGATGGGGGGTTGGGGGTGAGGGTGGGGGTGGGGATTAGCATGCTGGGGGGGTGAAGTAGTTGAGATTGTACTTACCAGAGTCCATTCCTCCGTGTACTCCAGCAAGGCCATCAGGATGCAGGATGTTTAGTACCTCTTGCTCCCATGCTGTGAATTCGGGTGGAGTGGGTGGGGGTCCCCCGCCAGTCTTCTGCACTGCGATGTTGTGTCGCGAGACCATTGAGCGCACCTTTCCCCGTAAGTCGTTCCAGCGTTTGCGGATGTCGTCTCGATTTCTGGGATGCTGTCCCACCGCGTTGACCCTGTCCACGATCCGCTGCCATAGCTCCGCCTTCCTGGCTATAGTGGTGTGCTGCACCTGTGAGCCGAAGAGCTGGGGTTCAACTCTTATTATTTCCTCCACCATGACCCGGAGTTCTTGGTCCGAAAACCGTGGGTGCCTTTGGGGTGCCATGGGGTGGTGTGGATGAGGTGTGGGGTGGTGTATATGGTGATGAGTGTGTTGGTGTGTGGTGCTTTGTGCTTCTATGTGGTGTGTGTGATGGTGTAGTGTGCCTCTGTGTGATGTAGCTCTCTATTCTGTGATGTGTCTCTCTCTCCTTCGTCTCTGATCTTCGGTCGTAGGGGTTTGTGGGTGATGTGGGTGTGTGTTTCATAGTTGATTGGATGTGTGGGAGTGTTGTTTGTATGTGTGTCAGGTGTGTGTATTTCAAATTGTCGAATGTGGCTGTGTTTTGTATATGTGTGTGTATTTTGACCGCGGCGATGTGTACCGCCAATGGAATACCGCGGTTGAAAGACCGCCGCGTGGATTCGTGGGTCAGAATGGCATGGGCGTGTTTGTGTTGGCGTGGCGGTGGAGGTTTGGTCATCTCCAGTTTTCCTCGGCCCGCTGATGAGGCGGCCTTCCTTGGATGTCGGGTTTTTGGCGGTTTCACAGTTGGTGGTCAGAATGACCGTGGCGGTTTACCGCGGCCGCGGCGGTAGAATGGCGGAGTTCTGACCGGCGGTATAGGCCTTTTACCGCCGAGGTCAGAATGACCCCCTAAATCCTTTGAAAACAGTGAGAACACTGTTATTTCACAAACGTACCTGAGTAGCGTCAAAATAGAGCTGCACGGGCGAGTGTGAGTCAAAAAAGGACAGCGATGCGTCAATTTCTCACTTGCAAGAGAGACCTGCGTCATTCCTCCTTCGTTTGGGCTGGCGTGTGTTGTTTCTTTTCTCCCACAAGAAAGTGATGTGTTGATCCGAACAGGCACCTCGGGTGCGGGCAGGCTTTGCATTGAAACCAGGCTGCGCGGGGGCTTGCGTCATTAACAGCAGCCGCTCGGGTGTTGGGCATCTTCTCTCCAGCCGCGTTGTGTTGATCTTCCAGCCGCAATGCAGGTGAGCATCTATTTTAACCACGAGGCTGACGGCACGTCATTTATCAGCCATGAGGCCGGTGGTGCGTCAAAAGTTTACCCACATGGTGGTATTTACGTGGATTTCTGTCCTTTTCCGCTAGCTGCACCTTTCAAGGGCTCAGACACAGGTTAGGGCACTACTTGGCAGGCAGGACTCTCACAAAAAACTCTAAGTTCTGGCAGAGAGAAGTCTTTTTTGTCCCTGAGACTTCAACAACAGGAGGCAAGCTCAGTCCAAGCCCTTAGAGATTCTTCTCAAGCAGGAATGCACAAAGTCCACTCTTTGCACCCTTTTACCGGCAGAAGCAGCAACTGCAGGATAGCCCAACAAAGCACAGTCACAGGCAGGGGCAACACTTCTCCTCAGCTCTTCAGCTCTTCTTCTTGGCACAGGTTCCTCTTGATTCAAGAAGTGATCTAATTTTCAGGGGTTTTGCGTGCTCTTCTTATACCCCTTTCTGCCTTTGAAGTAGGCCTACTTCAAAGAGAAGTCTGTTGTTTTCAAGATCCTGCCTTGCCCAGGTCAGGCCCTAGATACCCATCAGGGTATGGAGTCTGGATTGTGTGAGGGCAGACACATCCCTTTCAGGTGTAGGTGACTACTTCTTCCCTCCCCTCAGCCCAGGTGGCCTATCAGGATATGCAGGTTACACCCAGCTCCCTTTGTGTCACTGTCTAGAAGAGAGGTGCAAACAGCACAAATGTCAAACTGACCCAGACAGGAAATCCACAAACAGGCAAAGTCACAGAACGGGTTGAGCAAGAAAATGCCTACTTTCTAAAAGTGGCATTTTCAAACACACAATCTAAAACAAACTTTACTAAAATATGTATTTTTAAATTGTGAGTTCAGGGACTCTAAACTGCATATTTCTATCTGCTCCCAAAGGGAATCAGCACTCAAAGGCAGCCCCCATGTTAACCTATGAGAGAGAGATATGCCTTGCAACTGTGAAAACCAAATTTGGCAGTATTTCACAGGCCAGACATGTAAAACACATAAGCATATGTCCCACCTTTAATATACACTGCACCCTGCCCGTGTGGCTACCTAGGGACTTAGGAGTGCCTTACATGTAGAAAAAAGGGAAGGTTTAGCCCTGGCAAGTGGTTATACTTGCCAAGTCGAATGGGCAGTTTAAAACTGCACACACAGACACTCCATTGGCGGGTCTGAGCTATGTTTACAAAGGCTACTAATGTGGGTGGCACAACCAGTGCTGAACACCCACTAGCAGCATTTGATTTGCAGGCACTGGGCACCTCTAGTGCACTGTACTAGGGACTTACTAGTAAATCAAATTTTCCAATCATGGAAAGTCAATTACACACACATCTTACAAAGGAGCACTTGTACTTTAGCAGTGGTTAGCAGTGGTAAAGTGCCCAGAGTAACACAAACAGTAAAAACCAAGTCCAGCATACATCAACAACCTGGGAAACAGAGGCAAAAGGTTAGGGGAGACCACACCAAGGATGCCAAGTCTAACACGTGTCCCCCCAGCTGAAAGTAGGGAGCAACTACCCACCCTCATTGGAGTTCCGATCTCTAAGGCGGAAGAATCTGGAAAGAACATCAGCATTGGCATGTTCTGTACCAGGGCGGTGTTCCACCATAAAGTCCATCCCCTGTAGGGAAATGGACAACCTTAACTTTTTTTTTTAATCCATCTGAGGTGCCTGTGGTCAGTCTGAACCTGGAAGTTATTCCCAAACAAGTAGGGTCTTAGCTTCTTCAGCGCCCAGACCACAACAAAAGCTTCATGCTCTATTGCACCCCACCTACGTTCCCTGGGAAGTAACCTCCTGCTAATGAAGGCTACAGGTGGATCTAGGCCCTCTTCATTACGCTGTGAGAGTACTGTTTCTGTACCATGCTCTGAGGCATCTATTTGCACAACAAACTCATTGGAGTATTCAGGTGCCTTCCGCACAGGTGCTGTGCACATGGCAGCCTTCAGGGCATCAAAAGTGGTCTGGCAAGCCTTTGCCCAGATCACCTTCTTTGGTTGCTTCTTGGAAGTCAACTCATTCAAGGGGGCAACAGTGGTGCCATATCCCTTGACAAACCTCCTGTAATAGCCAGTGAGGCCTAAAAAGCCCCTCACCTCAGTATTGGTCTTGGGAGGCTCCCAAGCCGAATGGTGTACATTTCTGGCTATAGGGGTGCCACCTGACCATTCCCTACCTGGTGTCCCAAATACACCACTGAGCCCTGCCCTATTTGGCACTTGCTTGCCCTAATAGTGAGGCCTGCCTTTTGAAAGGCCTCCAACACACTGCAGAGGTGCTGCAAGTGTTCCTCCCAAGTAGAAGTGAACACTGCAATGTCATCCAGGTATGCTGCGCTGAAGTCATTCAGCCCAGTCAACATTTGGTTGACCAACCTCTGGAATGTGGCAGGGGCTTTTTTCATCCCAAATGGCATTACTTTAAACTGGAAGTGACCATCTGGGGTAGAAAATGCTTTCCTCTCCTTGGCCTCCTCAGTTAAGGCAATCTGCCAATACCCAGACATCAAATCAAACGTGCCTAGGTATTTGGCAGCTCCTAACCGATCTATGAGCTCATCAGCTCAGGGACTGGGGTGTGAATCAGTTTTAGTGACCGCATTGTGACCCCAGTAGTCCACACAGAACCGGAATTCTGAGATGGCACCAGGAGCAGCAGCCTTGGGGACCAAGACTACAGGGCTGGTCCAAGGACTGCTAGAAAACTCAATCATCCCTAGGGATAACATCCGAGACACCTCATCTTTGATGCTATCAGTCACCCTGTAAACCTTCTGTTTAATGGCTGGACTGCCCCCAGTGTCCACATCATGTGTACACAAGTGTGTGACCCCCTGGGATCAAGGAGAACAGGGAGGCAAACTGACCCAATACCTGGTGACAGTCCCTCTGTTCCGAGGTCAGGGAGGGGGAGAGGTTCACTCCCCCCACAGACTTATCTTTCTCTCTAGCAGACAGGAGGTCAGGAAGGGGCTCACTCTCTTCCTCCACCCCATCAGCTGTTGCTAGGAGAATGGACAATTCAGTCCACTCAAAGTGCGATTTGGGACGGTTCACATGCAGGACCGTTAAGAAGTTCCTGGGAGTCCGCAAGTCCACAAAGTGGGTGACTTCGCTCTTGCGCTCCACTACCTCGAATGGCCCAGTCCACTTGTCCTCGAGCGCCCTGGGCTCCACAGGCACCATTACCCATACTTTCTGCCCAACCTGAAAATGGACCAGAGTGGCATTCTGGTCATACCATTGTTTCATATCTGCCTTGCTTGCATCCAGGTTCTTTTGTGCAAGAGCTATGAAGCGGGCAGTCTGCTTTCTGAAGACTAGCATGTAGCTGAAAACATCATGGGGAAATTTACTGGGGGCTTTCTCTAAGCCCTCCTTCACCAGACTCAACGGTCCCCTAACAGGGTGGCCATACGGTAACTCAAAAGGACTAAATCCAAGCCCTTTTTGAGGCACTTCCCTGTAGGCGAACAGAAGGCATGGCAAGAGGACATCCCTGTTCCACTTCAAGGGCTCTGACAGGACCCTGATCATGCCTTTTAAGATGTGGTTGTATCTTTCAAACAGACCATTGCTTTGGGGGTGGTAAGGAGAGGTGAACTTATACGTTACCCCACACTCCTGCCACAGAGACTTCATATACATAGATATGAAGTTGGTACCCCCATCAGATACCACTTCCTTGGGGAACCCCATGCAGGTAAAAACCCCCATCAATGCATGGCCCACCACAGGGGAAGTGACTGACCTCAGAGGAATTGCTTCTGGGTACGGGGTGACATGGTCCACCAAGACCAGGATGGACCTGTTGCCCATGGCTGTCTTGGGATCCAGAGGCACCACAATGTCAATACCGACCATTTCAAAGGGGCTACTAACCACTGGAAGAGGTTGGAGGGGAGCTTTACATTTCCCCCCACTCTTGCCACTTGCCACAGTCTGGCAAGACCTGTAATGAGATTCTGGTTGCCTGCGCATTAGGGGGCCTGTAAAAATGGGTGACAAGCCATTCAAAGGTCTTGTACTCCCCCAAATGTCCAGCTAAAGGCACTTCATGAGCCAGCCCCAGTAGGAAGGCTCTGAAGCACTGGGGTACCACCAGCACATGGGCTGACCCAGGCTCAACTACCTTAGGCTCACTATACAGGAGGCCGTCCTCCCAACAAATCAGGTAGATCCTGGCTCCTTGCCAGCCATCTGGTCTGCAGCCTGCTGCTGTAAACCCTCTAGAATAAGGCATGTCCTCTGTGCCTCACAGAATGCCTCCCTGGTGGATCCCCCCTTCCTGCTGCCACTGTCACAGCTCAGGGACATCCACCAGCTCAGCCACCTGTTCCCCTATGGGCTCCATGGCGTCACTCGCCTTCTCCCGGACGGTGGGAACTTCTGGGGCCGGTTTCCCTCGGCCCTTGCCCTTCCTCTTTTTGGCAGTCCCCTGGGCCACTGTTTCAGGCTCCAGGAGCTGCTGACCACCCTGACGGGCTGCCATTGACCTAGTGGATACGCACACCCACCCGGGCAGACCCAACAACTCCAAGTGTGACCTGTGTTCCACCTCGTTCAACGGGAATCCTCCAGGTCATTGCCAAGCAAACAATCTACAGGCATGGTTGGACTCACAGCTACCTTCAAGGAACCTGAGACCTCCCTATTCAAAGAGAACCTGTGCCACTCTGCATAGGCACTCTGTGTTATCCACTGCAACTACTTGGTGAAGTACACATGGATCTATCTGCTCTTCAAACACCAGGTGACTCCTCATTGTAGTCACATTGGCTCCTGCGTCTCTCAGAGCCTCCACCCTATGTCCATTAATGGTCACCCACTGCCTGTACTTCTTAGTTTTCTCAGGCACTAGTGTTCTCTCGACCATCTCACTGTCCCCTAGTGAAACAAGGGTCATCTAAGCTGGGTCCCACTCCTCCCTATGCACTATACTGGCTAAACCATGTGACTGAGCACCAGTGGGTGCTGGTGTACCCTTGGGACATTTGGTGTCTCCCCTCACATGACCCACCTGGTCACATGCACCTCACTTACCTGGGGGACACCCTTCCACAGGTTTCCCTTTTGAGAACCATGGCTTATTTTCATTTGGGTTGTGGGAATCCTTACCCTGGGATTTGGGGCCCTTTAGAGAACTCCTCCTCTTTACCCTTACCCCCCTTTCTTCTGAGATGGACCCTGCCCACCCTTGGCGTGGTCTCCCCCATACCTCTTCTGGACCCTGGTGCTCTCCTAGTAGTCCCCTTCCCGCATGAGCTTGCTGGCGTCAGTCAGCTTGCTGTCAATTAGGTGCTGGCGCAGCTCTGGAAAATACAAACTGTACAAGTGCTCCCAAGCAATTAAATTGTAAAGCCCCTCATATGTTGTCACCTTACTGTCCTTCACCCAACCATCCAGTGACCTGCAAAAAGAATCAACACATTCCAACAATGTTTGGGATTCCTTCTTCATATAGGACCTAAACTTGCCCTTGTACTGTTCAGGGGTGAGAGCATACCTTGTGAATGGGGCATTCTTCATGATAAGAGTAGGAGAGCCCCTGAGGATCTCCTAAAGATGTCAGAGTATCCCTCCCCTTTATCTCAAAGTGCTTCCACAAACCTACCCCCCAATGAGCTTCAGGGACTAGATTAACATGGAGAGCAGATTCACACCTCTTGAACCACAAGAATATGTAATCTTCCCTTTTGTAATCCTTCACAAGGTCTTTAGGAATGTGCACCCTCCTCTCAGGCTGCACTGTGATATTGCTGCCACCATCCATACTGGACTGGCTCTTCTGACCCAGCTCCCTCAAGCTGAGCTCATGAGCCAGCAGTATCTTCTTTTCCTCTATGGCTATCCTTCTTTCTTCCATCTCCCTTTGCATCCTAAACTTCTCCAACTCCAACTGGTGAGCCCTCTCTGCCTCTCTGCCTATCTGTCCTGTAAGTCTTCAGGAGTCAGACCCCTGGATGACACACTGCTACCTGCCATGGAGACTCTCTTCCTGGATATAACAGGCCCACCCACTATACCACTGTGTATTGATTGCACCTCCTCCCCCTCCTCCTCCCCCTCTGTGTGCCCCTCAGCTTCCTTGGCTGTCACCCAGGCCATCAGTGCCTTCTGCAGATCCTCCTTCTCGGAGGAGCCCTTAATGGCACAGGCAAGGTTTTCGCACAACTGCTCAAATGAGCAACCGTGTAGCTCTTCAGTTTCCCCAATTCAAAAGCTAATGCATCTCCAGATTGAGACATGTAAAAGAATCAACAAAAGTGCAAAGTTCCAAGGCAGAAAAAGAGTTCCCAATGAAGTTCAAAAAGTCAATTAAAGATCAGCAAACATATGGAAGTAGGAAAAAACAGTCCACAAGAGAAAAAGAAAAAACAAGCTGTGTCCCTCATTACAACCCAGGCAGTAAATTCTGCTTACCGCCGTGCCGATGGCCGCCAACATACTGTGACAGCGGCAGTATTCCACTACGGGTAGTACGACCCACACTGAGAAATCCGCCACTATACAGACACCCACACAAGTCCTCCAGACCAAAGGTCAGTGATAAACTGGCGATAGCAAAACCCACACCGTCACGCCAACAGGAATACGCCCACAGTATCACGACCCACGAATCACCACAGCGGTCTTACAACTGCAGTAAACCATTGGCGGTACACACCGCCACGCTCAAAATACACACACAATTACAAAAGACAACCACATTGGATAATTTAAAATACACACACCTGGCACACATGCACACACCACACCCTCACCACTATAAAACACACACCCACATTACGCACGACCCCTTCAACGAACAAATTAGAACAAGCAGAGAGAGAAAAGTAAAGACCACACCTCCACCCAGAGGCACAGAACACCATCACACAAACACCATCCACGCACATCACATAATACATCACAACACAGCACCCCACACATCACCCATACCACATCCTGGCACCTCAAAGACATGCCAGGTTTTCTGAGGAGGAGCTAAGGGTCATGGTGGAGGAAATCATCCGGACAGCTATTCGAATCACAGGTGCAGCAGACATCCATTGCAAGGAAGATGGAGCTATGGCGAAGAACCGTCGACAGGGTCAACGCCGTGGGACAGTATCCAAGAACCAGGGATGACATCAGGAAGAGGTGGAATGACCTACGGGGGAAGGTACGTTCCATGGCATCAAGATACCAGATTGGTGTACAGAGGACTGGCGGTGGACCCTCACCTCCTCCCCCACAACTAACAACATGGGAGGAGCAAGTCTTGGCGATCATGCATCCTGAGGGCCTCGCAGGAGTAGCAGGAGGACTGGACTCTGGTAGGTCAAATCTTTACTACTGTATCCCCCACACCCTACCTGCATGCCATCACAAACTCCTACCCCTACCCTCAGCCCCATCACTCCACCACCTCACATATATTCCACTAGCACAAACCACCCATCCCAATACCAAGCCCTGCATGCAACAACAATGCATGGACCTGCATACTAGATAAACTCACCAAGCTCACCTAATCAGCAATCACACCAGGCCAAGGCGACAGTGCAAGCACATTTATACAGGGAAACATACCCAATGCACAAGATGGCACACACAGATACAATAACAATGCATTTGCATCCCAACAGGACACCTACCCAACGTCACCGGACAGGAGGTGCCAGCTATATCCACTCCCCTCACAGAAGAGGCCCACAGTGATGACGGCAGCTCTGCCCGCCTGGCTCAGGATAACCAGCCTGGCCCATCTGGGACCTCTGGATAGTCGGTTCCCCTGCCACAGTCCCAAATCACTACGGAACCTCCCTCCTCAGGAAACACCAGCACAGCACCCACCCAGCGGGCTCATTCCACTGTCCCTAGGACATGTCAATCAGCAGTGTGTCCACCACTACAGGGACCCCAGGCAACCCCAGAAACCCAGGACTATCAGGGATCTGAGGTCAGTGGCAGTGGGCACACGGTTCTGGGGACAGAGGCACAGGACAACAGGGAAGCTGGGAGGACTGCTGTGCGACAGGGGGAGGACAGGCCCAGGGAACCCACTCTCCAGGAGGCACTCTCCAACATTATGGGAGCATACCACCATTCCCAGGAGACCATGGGCATGGTACTGGCCAAGTTTCAGGTGTCCCAGCGGCTGCAGGAGAGACACTACATGGGGATCAGGGATGACCTCACCAAAATATACAGCATCCTGGTCACCATAGCAGGGATGCTGGCTGATATGGGCAAGACCATGAGGGAGGCAGTGGCTCAACAAAGTGCCCCTGACACTAGCCAAACCAAGGAACAGCCTTCCACCTCCGCCTGCGCTAGTGGACAGGAGGCCCTGCCAAAGGACCAACAGGCCACCAGCACCCCACCCCCTGCAGAAAGAAAACCGCCACACAAACAGTCTCTGCGATCCAGGCAGAAGACAGAGAACATTGCCAAGACCCTCACCAGGAAATAGGACTCTCCTGATTGTCACCCTTCTGTCCCACTCTGTTACCCTGTCCACCTTGAACTGCCATTGCTCCCCTTCCTATGCCCCCTTGGACAATTCAACTGTGATACCAAGAGACTGGACTCTACTATGGACCTTCCCCCACCATCACTCTAGCCCCTTGCACATACCCCTATGCCCATTAGCACCGAAATAAACACCCTTTAATCAAAAAACAATCTGGAGTCAGTCTGATCTTTCTCAAATGTATTATCACAGCATTAGCAACAAATTGTAATGCAAATGTTCATTTACTCATACCAATGTATGACAGTTGTTGGACAGCAGTCCACATAGCAGAAGGGAGAATGGGGTACACAGATCTGAAAAAAGGAAATCCAAAGGGAACAGTCAGTGTTCGTAGACAGAGGTTAAGAGGCTGCCATGTACAATGTCCGAAAGTATAGTGAAATGTGAAGTACTGCGTGATGATGTTCGTTCTGTTGTCAATATCTTCTTCCTCTTCCTCCTCTTCCTGACTGTCCACAGGCTCCACCGCTGCCACAAGATCATCACCAGGCTCATCCTCCAGCAGAAAAGGCACCTAGCGTCTCAATGCCAGGTTGTGCAACATACAGCATGCCACAATGATCTGGCACACCTTCTTCGGTGAGGAGTACAGGGAGCCACCTGTTAGATAGAGGCAGCGGAATCTGACCTTCAGGAGGCCGAACGTCCTCTCAATACTACGCCTAGTTCGCTCATGTGCCTCATTGTAGCATTCCTCTGCCCTTGTCCTGGCATTCCTCACTGGGGTCAGTAGCCATGAGAGGTTGGGGTAACCAGAGTCACCTGCAAATTTTGAGGGTTACCTGTTAGACACACAATAACCCTTAGGGGCTACCCCATACCCATACCCAGACACCTACTCATACTGTATGGGAAACTTGGGCTCACCTATTAGCCACACCCAGTGCCTCTGGAGTTGGCCCATCACATAAGGGATACTGCTATTCCTCAAGATATAGGCGGCATGCACAGAGCCAGGATGTAATTACAGCTTTCATTAATTGTAATAGTAAATTCACTGCATACATTTTGGAGTGTAAATGTGGCCAAATGTATGTGGGTAGTAGAATCAGGCCCCTAAAGGAACGTATTCAGGAGCACATTCATGCACTTAGAAACAATGATATGACATCACCAGTGGTATGACATATGAACATCCAGGCACAGAAGTCCCAGTAATAAAATATATGGGCATTAGCCACACTCCAGTGAATCCTAGGGGTGAAAATAGGACTTTGTATTTAAGAAGGAATGAAGCAAAATGGATCATCAAGTTAAGAACTATAGAACTGGGGATGAATCTGGATGACAAATTGTATCACTTCCTATAACTATGTATGAATAGATGTGCATTCAAAAGAAGGTCACCTATCAACGTTATAAATTCTGTTTGTTTATGACCAGAACAGCAATTTGCATGCAATTTTTTTTTATTCATGTGTAGTGATGTTGTGATTCAATGCTCACATTGGATATAGCTTTTTACTATGGGGACTGTCTCTTCAGGACACTTTTAACACCCTTTTGCTCTGCCCCCTAACTCACCTCAGACCTATTCCTCATATATGGATATCTTTGGGAGTTTGGATAGGTTAATCGGTTTCTATTGTACCCATTACAATTTATCTATGGACGGCCTATCACCACACTGGCACAATTACATTAGAAACAGACTATTTTTGAGTTTACATGGGCCATTAGGCATGCATTATATCTATCCATTAGACCGATCCATCAATCATGCAGGTCAAGATATATTCTTCAATTTTTCATTAATTTAATTTGATGTCTAGCTTGCAGCCGATTTGTCATTATGTTGGCGAAAGCACCTTAGTAAATATTACAGGTCTGTTCGGGCAAAGTTAAGTGAGACGCGGATTCACGAGGCTTGATGTGTCAATACACAGGTACCGTCTGACACCAGCTTGCATCATGTTGTTTTCGCTAGTGCTATAATAATCTTGGTGAGCTTTCAAAACGCTCATTTTCCAAAATGAATGTTTGGCATACAAGAACTCTACATATACTATGTTAATTACGTTGTACATGTACATGTCTCATCTAGCCACTGGAAATATAGTATATCTTTATATATACATTTATATACAGGTATTTACCAATACCTACGTATGAGCGAGCCCACTTCAGTGTTTATTATCATGTTATTTTATATGATCTTTTGTTTTCCATGTTTACTTTGGTTTTGAAGGATTGATGTCAATTTTTGAATTTATTTGTGCTATGGTACTGAGTCTCAGTTTTAGTCAACCATGGCATGTGACTAGATTTCAACATTCTCACCGACTGTATAGACAATCTCATAAATTATAGAAATATTCTTATCTTTGCTGTTTAAACAGTTCCAACTGTGTTTTGGTAAACATTAGGAAATAATAATTTTCATTTTATAACCGACACACGATTATACTGTGTGTGGTTCCCTTTTCAGATAGGCATTTTTAGCTTATGTCGAAATAAACATGCAAGTTACATGCTGTTGATCTATTGGTAATATAGAAATACAATTACAACAAGTTTCACTACAAATTCTTCATAACCGGAAAACGTTTTTTTCCAATATTAAGCCAACTTATTTTTATGCTTGTAGGTAGAAGAATATTCTTTCGTGACTTTCTCCTCTATATATGAGGTATATATGAACACTATCTCCTTCTAGCTGAGACCTGAGAGTGAAAGTAGATTTTTTTAACAAGGAATTTTTTTTGGACCCATTACGATAAATTGGCATATATGCTACTTTTATCAAGGTTAGTATGAGACTTGAACATTTTCAGAATTAATACATCTATATAATTTTGAGCTCAAATTTCTGTTTATAGTCTTAGACATCAATTTGGGACTTATGAACATATGGACGATTAAGGTACTTACCTTTAAGGATAGCGAGTATGATCACTTTGGTGATGACCTGATACACAGGGCTTGCTTTACTTTAGGAACTATGGGGACTTTTTCAAATCCATAGTCTTTGCATGGTTGTCTTATCTAAAAAACACTTGCACTTCGATTGCTTGAGCACTTGGCCATACCTATGGCTGTTAAATAGCTATTAACCATTTTTACAATAGCTAGGATGTTCGACATCTGGTGTTGGTTCTCTTTTCACAATCTTTATTATTATTATACACCTTTGGAGACTTGGTGTGTATTTTCATCCATCCACAGTGTGTAGTTACCATAGTAATTTCTATATTAAATATTTTTAATCAGTAATACAATGCTTTTGTATTATAACTTATCAGCCTTGAAGAAGTCCAGTTTTGGACGAAACACGTGTCGGCTGATGCTACATGTGGGCTCAACGCACAACCTCTTGGCCCACACACTTCAGAATCTGATCATCTTAGTAAGAATACACAACGTTTTCTGTGACAGTTGCAATTCAGTGCATCTTCATTGTATTAGTTTTTGTCTTATGATTTGTCTTTTATGATACATGTTGTCTTTAATAAAATGTTATATGCATAAAGGAATTGTTATAAATATGTTAATAAGAGAACCTCCACCATTGCTCTTAATATAAAAGATATTATTTTTCTCATATTATTTTTCTTAAGCCATAATTGACCCTTAACATTTTCATACTAAGAACAATTTGTGTGCTTCGCTATCTTTTTTTTTCATCACATAATGGCTACTGCTATTCCTCAAGATATAGGCATCATGCACAGAGCCAGGATACTTGGCATTAACATGGGAGATGTACAGGTACGCCAAACACACCATTTGCACATTCATTAAATGGTAGCTTTTTCTATTTCTGTATTCTTGTTAATTTCTGTGGGGGGGGGGGAAATGCCCCATGTGTACCATCAATGGCACCAATGATGTTGGGGATATGTCCCAGGGCATAGAAGTAAGCTTTCACTGTGGCCAAATCATCCACCTGGGGGAACTCAATGTAACTGCGCATGTGTTTCAGCAGGGCAGACAACACCCTGCTCAACACGTTAGAAAACATTGGCTGAGACATTCCAGATGCCATGGCCACTGTAGTTTGGAAGGAGCCACTTGCAGGAAATGGAGCACTGACAGGACCTGCACTAGAGGGGGGATACCTGTGGGTTGGCGAATAGCTGACATCAGGTCTGGCTCCAATTGGGCACAGAGTTCTTGGATTGTGGCACAATCAAGTCTGTATGTGACTATGATGTGTCTGTCTTCCATTGTCGACAGGTCCACCAGGGGTCTGTACACCGGAGGATGCCGCCATCTCATCATCTGCCCCAGTGGTTGTAGCCTATGGAGGGGAACAGTGAGCAGAGGGTCATCTACCACATAGGTAGCACAACTGAGTCTGAAGTAATGATAGAGAATCCGTGTATGAAATCGTGAGTCCATATAAGTGCCAAAATGTGCTGTGACGCAGTTAGGTGCCATGCCATGTGCACCCCTGAAATGGCGGCTGCCTGACATGTGAGGAGGGACAAGGGGAAATTAGGTAACAGCGCTGGTGGTGTGCAGCGTCGCGGTAGGCGGTCAAAGACCACTGCGCAACTCCGCATTGGTTATCATTGGGCCCTATGGGTTCCAGGAGCCAATGGCAATGTACACCGGCTGTGATGGTACACACCGCCGCAGACGTGACCTCCATTTTCTATCTGTTCACTCACTTGATACCTGACCATCAACAGGAGAGGACCTACACTGCAAGTGCTGCTGTGACCTGAGTCTGGAAGCAACAATGGCTACAGTGTCTGGGGAAAGGGTCCCTGCCTTCACTGCGGAGAAGTTGGATAAATTGGTGGATGGGGTCCTCCCCCTGTACACGCTACTCTACGGTCCTCCAGACAAACAGGTGAGTACACTGTGAGTATGATGCATGGGCAATGCCTGTTTGGAGTGGTGTGGATGTAAGGCACATGTTGGGGGGTGGGCTGAGTGCTGCCTGTGAGGATGGTCAGTGTATGTGCGTCAGGGCATGGGTGGGAACTGGTGAGCAATGAGTATGACGGTCCGGACGGGTGAGTAATTTCCTTTTCTCCTGTACCTTCCCTCTAGTTCAGCACCCACCAGAAGAAGGGTATTTGGCATGCCATCGCCAAGGAAGTGCGGACCCTGGGGGTCTATCACAGATGGAGCACCCACTGCCACAAGAGATGGGAGGACCCACTGGACAGCTACTAGTGTGCAGGGTCCTGTGGGTGTCAGATGTGCATGTGTTGGCGTTAGGCATTGTACCCCATGGGCTGGCGACTACCAGAGTGAGTGTTTGGGCAAGGCCTAGTGCATAGGGCTTCTCAGTGTGTGTTGTGTCTGCCAACTGTAGTGGTGTTGCTGGCATTTACCATGTGTGTCCTCTGTCGTTCCCCCCCCTTCTTGTTTTGTCACCCTGTCCTTGTGTGCATAGCATCATCTGGCAGAGGAGCAGAGGCCCCGGCGACGGAGGGAGCTGCATCCCACATGGTCCATGAGGGTGAAGGCACCAGTGGGACGGAGGGCGAAGGGAACTCCACGATGGGGACAAGAGGGGATAACAGTGACAGCTCTGATGGAAGATCCCAGGCGGTGGCGGACACCTCTGTGCCCACCTCAACTACAGGTACAGCTGCCACCACCCCTACCAGCACCGCCCTCCCAGAAGCCCCTCAGCGTGTTTCCCATGCCCGCTCACCCAGCATGGTGGGGATCTCGTTCGCCCCAGGCACCTCAGGCCCTGCCCCAGTCAGCCCTGCTGCCCTCAGTGAGGAGGCTATTGACCTCCTGAGATCCCTCACTGTTGGGCAGTCAAGCACTCTAAATGCCATACAGGGTGTCAAGAGGCATTTGCAGCAAAGAAATGCATACCTGGAGGGCATTCATTCTGGCGTGGCGGCCCAACAGAGAGCATTTCAGGCTCTGGCCTCAGCACTGATGGCAGCCATTGTCCCTATGTCCAGCTTCCCCCCTCCAACTTCCACTACCCAGACCCAATCCCCTCTACCTCAGCCTATCCCAAGCACATCTTCAGACCAGCATGCGCACACATCAACAGACAAAAGTGGCTCAAGAAAACATAAGCACCACATATCACACAGGCACTCATACAAGAACCATACCCATGCACACATACCAACACCCACTGCCTCCACTGTGTCCCCCTCCTCCACGTCCTCCACCTCCCTCCCAGTCTCATCTCCACTCACACCTGCATGCACTGCATCATCAACCACTGCCTCCATCACCAGCATGCCCCTCACAACACACCGCTCACGTGCAATCACAACCCCCACTACCATTCACACGTCCCCTGTGTCCTCTCCCAGTGTGTCTCTGAGCCCTCCTCCCAAAGTAGACAAACGCAAGCACACACCCACTCAACAGCCATCCACCTCACAACAGCCTCCAGCCCATGCACCTTCACCCAAACTCAGCAAACGTACACCTCCTACAACCACTACCTCTTCCTCCACTCCCATACCCCCTCCATCTTCCCATCCCAGTGTGTCTAAAAAACTTTTCCTAGCTAACTTTAACCTCTTCCCTAAACCTCCCCCCACCCGTCCCCTAGGGCCAGGATGTCTAGATCCCAGCCACCACATCTGCGTTTGCTGAGATCCGTGCAAGTCCAGGTTGATCAAAGGGGGCACCCGTCAGAGCTGCCAGTGTGCCACCTACAGATGTGAAGGACCACCCGATTCCGCCACCTGCCAAGGTCAAAAAGGGTCCGGCTTCCAGCAGGAGAAAGTCACACCACCCACCCAGCAAGGCCGCATGCCAAACACAGGGAGGACAGTGCCAAGGTGCCAGCAGTGACTGCCAAGGTGGGGAAGGGACACAAGACAAAAGGCAAGTCACCTCAGGGCACAATGCCGCCTGGTGAAGGGCTCGTTACCACCATTTCCTCAGGAATGCCAGCAACCTGTACCACAGTCACCACCACCGCAACAACCGCCACCTGCACAGCCACCTGCACTGCTGCTGCCACAAAGTCAGTCTGCAGCATCCTCCCCAAGGATCAGCCATCCGAGGCTGCCGTAGACGGTATGGTGTCTCCCTCCACCACAACAGACACCTGCACCATGGCCAGCACGGCAGCATCTCCGCCGCACCCACCGTCACAGCCACCGCCTCACCCACCACCACCTGCACCACCATCTGCACCGCCACGTGCCCAGCCGGTACCAATATATCGGAAGTCAGCAGCATCACCAGTGGGCAGTCGTCCAAGGCTGCAGGTGGCATCCTGGACCCTGGACACGCCACTTGAGACACCACCACCAGCACTGGCACGAGCAGCAGTTGGCAGCCTAAGTCAACGCAGGATGGAGTGTGGCTCTGCCTCCATGGAGTATCACGCTACCTGTTCCATATACATCTCGTGGCTCAGACACCCAGGTGACAGGATGGTAACTGCCACACCCCAGCTGCAGCATCACTGGGCACAATGACCCCTCCAGAAACAGTGGATAGATGCATCCACTCCCCCTATCCTTGGCAGGATGAAGCACTCTGGGCACAATGTCCCCTCCAGAACCTGTGGATGGATGCATCGACTCCCCGTATCCTTCTCAGGATCAAGCGCTCTGGGCACAAAGCTCCGTCCAGAACCAGTGGAACATGTCACCGACTTGAGAGACTGTGGTTTTGCACTCCCCAGGACCAAGCAGTGGGCAAACCACCCACTTGAGAGACTTGAGAGACTGTGGCTTTGCACTCCCCAGGATCAAGCAGTGGGCAAACCACCCATTTGAGAGATTGTGGCTTTGCACTCCCCAGGACCAAGCAGTCGGCATGGAGGCCCCTCGAGGGGCATGGCGTCGTACCATATTGCGGCTGAGGTGCCGCCCCTCCCCTTCCCCCTGAGGTGCCTGTGTTTTATCCGACCTGATGCCCCTGCAGTGTTCTCTCCGTTTTGAGGCAGGTGCCATGTGTAGGCTTCGCCCATGCTTTTTTGGACCACTGGTCCACGGACATTTACAAGGGACAGTGTATGTCCTTGTGTATATAATTTAAACATTGTATATACTGTTTATTTAATTTCTACTGCTATATCTGAATGTTCCAATATAACACTGGTTAGACTCATTTTCTTTTGTCCTTGCGTTCTTCCAGGGGGTGACGGGGTGTATCAGTATTGTTGTTGGATGTGTTTGTGTGTATGTTGCTGTGGGTGAGGGTGGGGGGTGGGGGTGTTTGGTGCCGCATGTGTGTGTCACTCCCTTTTCCCTCCTCCCCTCCCCTGTGTGCTAGGTGCAGTACTCACCATTGTCACCGCCGCCGCCTTCTTTCTACTTTGTGGTGTATGAGAAGATACACCAACATGGGGAGGATCTGCAATTCCATGGCGTCCTGGTTCTTCGTGGAGTGTCGAAAGGTGAGTAGTTCCCGTTCGATGTACTGTTTCCGCTGTGCATTTGATGGCGTTGATACCACCCGTAAAAGCTGGCAGATTGGCCTCTCATAATAGTATGGGCGGTACATTGTCTTCCGCCTGTCTGTTGGCGGTGACTGCCGCCGTGTTTGTTGCTACCACTGTGGCGGTTGGAGTGTTAAAGTGGCTGTGTATGTTGGCGGTTTCCGCCGTGGTCATGATCTCATTTTTTTTACCACCGGCCTGTAGGCGGTGTTACCGCTGCTTTAACACTGACAGCCAGGGTTGTAATGAGGGCCTGTGTGTGACAAATGCAAGTCCAATCCTCACTGCTGATCACCAATGTTGGAAATGGGGTCTTTGGGTGGCAGTCAGGTTACCCGCTGTCCAAGTAAGTACCCTCACTCTAGTCACGGTAAAGAAGAATGACCCTTAGTAAACCCCCGCTCATCCCCTTGGTAGCTTGGCACAAGAAGCCAGGCTTAACATCAGAAGCAATGTGTAAAGTATTCGTACCAACACACACAGTAACTGAGTGAAGATACTACAAATTGACACAACACAGGTTTAGAAAGAAATAGGTAATATTTATCTAAACAAAACACGATCAAAACAACAGAAATTCATCATACACCAGTCAAGTTATGAACTTTAAAAAGAATAATGCCCTCATTTCAACCTTGGCGGTCTTTTTCCAAGACCGCTGAGGTACTGCTGTGCTGAAGAGCGCCAGTGCAGGCGGCTTTCTGTGCGGCGAATCATGACTGCTGGCAGCCCTCTGTCCTTTTTTGGACAGAGAGCCGCGACCAGCCATACTGGCGGTCGGCAGGGAAGTGGAGGCTGCTCCACCTCCACCACCCCGTCATCAGAACACCATCCACTGAATCCCAACCCAGGATTCGGCGTGGCGGTGTTCTAGTGACGGGGAGCTGGCGGCGGAGCAGCCCCCATGGATCCTGCCCCCTCCCGGAGGATCAACGGACAAGGTAAGTTGATTGTCCGTTAGGGGAGGGGATGGGGTGGTGTTGTGTGTTGTGTGCATGCATGGGGGTGTGAGTGTGAGTATGTAGAGGAGGTGTGTGAGTGCGTGTATGCATGCGGGGAGTATGTTGTGTGTATGGGAAATGTGTGTGGGTCGGTCTGTGTGCATGTCTCTTTGCATGTGTGCGGGTATGTGTTGTAATGTATGTGTGCGTGTAGGGGGGTGTGTATGTTGATGTTGGGGGTGGGGGTGGGGAGGGAGTGTGTGTATGTTGATGTTGGGGGTGGTGGTGGGGAAGGGGGTCCTGCCACCTTTGGAGGGGTGGCAGGCGTGTGGGGGGTGTGGGGGGAGGACTCAGGTGGGGGAGGGGGGTGGGAGAGACCCCTATCAGTGCCAGGGAAGGAATTCCCTGGCATTGATAGTGCCTACCGCCATGGATTTCGTGGCGGTTCCAAACCACATGAAATAAATGGCAGTATGCAGGGTCCTGATACCGCCGGCGGTCTGGTGACGGCCACCAGGCTGCAGACCAAAGTCTCCAGCCCAGCGGTCGTCACTGCCCTGGCGGTCGGAGTGGAGAAGTGGCGGATGACCATGGCGGTAACCGCCATGGTCTTAATTCCATTTTATTTTTCCGCCGGCCTGTTGGCGGTATTACTGCCACTTCTCCCCTGCCAACCAAGGTCGTAATGAGGGCCTAAGAGTCTTAATCCTTAGAAAACAGTGAGAACGCTGTCATTTCATAACAGTACCTGGGTAGTGTCAAAATAAAGCCACACAGGCGAGTGTGCGTTGAAAAAGGCCAGCAATGCATCGATTTCTCACCCGCAAGTGAGACCATGCGTTGTTCCTCCTTCAGTTGGGTCGGTGTGTGTCATTTCTTGTCTCCCGCAATAGAGCGATGCGTTGATCCGGACGGGCACCTTAGGTCTGGGCAGGCTTTTTGTTGATTTTCCACGCCCAGCGATGCTGCGTTGAAATCCAGTCGCACGGTGTCAGGAAACCGTGCTGCATGGGGGCTTGCGTAGTTAACAGCAGCAGCTGCGTGTGTTGCATATCGTTTCTCCAGCCTTCTTACGTGGATCTTGCAGCCGCAATGCTGGTGGAGCATCTATTTTATCTGGGAGGCCGGTGGTGCGTCGTTTATCAGCTGCAAGGCAGGTAGTGCGTCGAAAGTTTGCCCACATGGTGGTCTTTGTATGGATTTCTGTCCTTTTCCACCAGTTGCACCTTTCAAGGGCCCAGAGAAAGGTTAGGGCACCGCTTGGCAGGCAGGACTCTCAGCAGAAAGCCAAAGTGCTGGCCGAGAGAAGTCTTTGTTGTCCCTGAAACTTCAACAACAGGAGGCAAGCTCAGTCCAAGCCCTTGGAGATTCTTCTCAAGCAGGAATGCACAAAGTCTACTTTTTTGTACCCTTTCACAGACAGAAGCAGAAACTGCAGGATAGCCCAACAAAGCACAGTCCCAGGCAGAGGCAGCGCATCTCCTCAGCTCTTCAGCCCTTCTCTTTGGCAGAGGTTCCTCATGATTCAAGAAGTGATCTAATTTTCAGGGGACAAATCCTTGAGGGGCTACTGGGAGGGAAGTGCTGGTATGGGGTGGCAGCTGTTCCTGTAGCTGGAGTGGTCACAGAGGTGTCTGCCACCACCAGGGAGCTCGCATCGGAGGAGGTATCAGAGTTTGTGTTGTCGCCTCCAGTCTCCACCGTAGTGCTCCCCTCGCCCTCTGTCCCACTGGTGTCCTCAGCATTGTGGACTCTGCCTCCAGGGTCCTGTGGGATGCAGCTCCCTATGTTGCCAATGCCTTTGCTCCCCCACCAGATGATGCTAATGCACATAAGGACAGGATGACAAAACAATAAAGGGTGGAGAAAGACAAGGGATACACTGGGTCAATGACTGCACAAACACCAACGTTGGCGTACACAGCACCCTCACACACAGGGAACATGCCTAGGCACTATGCATTGCACTACAAGTGAAATGGCTACTCAACAAGGAATGAGGATGGGTACACACCGCCAAATGCGCGCACCTGGGACCCACGCAGCCCTGACCAGTACTGAATACTAACAAGCTAGGTAAGCAGTAGTTCCCCTTCAGACCCTTAGCTATCAGAGGACCTACGCTGCTATGTCTGGCCTGGCCAAGGGGCATCCACTAACACACACCCACCACCCAGATACCACCCCTCCAGCTGTGAGCATCAATGATGGCCACTGCACTCACTCCCTTGTGGCTGCTGTGATGCCCTCAAGTGCCCATCCAGCTCAGGAAAGGCCACCGCCATTATGCAGGCATTCAGGGGGGTCAGGGTCCGACGGGCACCCCTTCCTCATTGGGAGGCCATCCCTAGCTGGGCCTCCGCGGTCTTCCATGCCTGGCGTCTCAGGTCCTCCCACCGTTTGCGACAGTGGGTGCTCCGCCTGCCATAGACCCTCAGGGTCCACACGTCCTTGGCGATTGTACGCCATATTCCCTTCTTTTGACTGGCGCTGACCTGCAGAGGCAATACAGACAGGAGAACACCATTAGACAAACATGCCAGCCAGTAACACAAATGGCTCACCATACCCGTTTCCATCAACATTGGCACACACATAGCCCACCACACAACGTGTACACCGCAAAGAGGACATTCACCCACCCCCTTACATGAGTCCTTCACACACACAATTCCATGCATTCATGACACATGCATTGTGCACAAGTTCTAATCACCTGTTGGTCTGGAGGGCCATACAGCAGTCCGTACTGGGTAGGACCCCATCCACAAATTGCTCCAACTCCTCAGAAGTGAAGGCTGGGGCCCTTTCCCCGGTCACATGGGCCATGGTAGGTTCCGGACAATGGTCACAGCAGCACATGCAGTGTAGGTCCTCTCCTATGGAAGGTCAGGAAACAAGTGAGGAATATGATAGAAAATGGCAGTCACGTCTGCGGCAGTGCATACCGTTACCATTGGCGAGATCACCATTGGCAACTATACCCCATAGGGCCCAGTTATAACCAATGAGGAATTGTACGGCCTTTCACGACTGACTACTGCCACAGCGCACAACATCAGTGGCATTACCTCACTTCCACCTGTCCCTCCACAAAGGACAGGTGGACGCCATTTCGGGGGGATTGGGGAGCAGGCCTATGAACTAATGCTGCATCACAGGATAAATAGGCACATACTTCACAAATTACAGTGTCCCATAACATGTTTGCAGATTGCAAACTGCTGTTGTGGCTCCATTGTTCAGTTTGTGACAGCCTCCTCACTCTTTTGTCCCTTAGATACCTACCACTGTGGATGAATAGGAGATGGAGACATATCCCTGTGTACAGAGCCCTGGTGGACGTGACTACACTGGAGGACAGTCACATTATACTCACCTATAGACTGGACAGGGCCACAATCACAGAGCTGTGTGCCCAATTGGAGTGTGACCTGATATTAGCTATCGATCACCCCACTGGCATCCCCCTCTTGTGCAAGTGCTATCAGTTCTACATTTCCTGGCAACTGGTTCTTTCCAAGTGACAGTGGGCTTGGCAGCAGGAATGTCACAGCCAATGTTCTCAAACATGCTGACAAGAGTGTTGTCTGCCCTGATAAAACACATGTGCAGCTACATTGTTTTCCCCCAGATTGAGGATTTGGCCACTGTGAATGCAGAATTCTATGCAATGGGACAGATCCCCAAGATAATTGGTGCAATTGATGGAACACATATTGCATTTGTCCCCGCCGCCAGAATGAACAGGTGTTCAGGAATCGTAAAAGTTTCCACTCCATGAATGTGCATCTGGTGTGCTTGGCGGACCAGTACATCTCCCATGTCAATGCTAAGTATCCTGGGTCGGTGGAGGATGCCTTTGTCCTGAGGAATAGCAGAATCCCGAATGTGATGGCCCAACTACAGAGGCACAGGGTGTGGCTAATAGGTGAGCCCTGGTTCCCACCCAGTACATGTTGGTGTATGCCTATGGTGTTGGCCATATAGGATAGTGTGTGGCTAAATGTTGTCACTCAATATTTGCAGGTGACTCTGGTTACCCAAACCTATCCTGGATGCTGACCCCTGTGAGGAATGCCAGGAAAAGGGCAAAAGAATGTTATAATGAGGCACATCGGTGAACCAGAAGGATCATTGAAAGGACCTTCGGCCTCCTGAAGTCCAGGTTCCGGTGCGTCCATCTGACAGGTGTATCCCTGTACTACTCACCCAAGAAGGTCTGCCAGATAGTAGTGGTATGCTGCATGTTGCACAACCTGACCCTCAGACAATTTGTACCTTTTCTGCAGGAGGAGTAGACTGGAGATGCCCCTGTGGCTGCAGTGGACCCTGAGGACAGTGAGGATGAGGAGGCAGAGGATAAGGATGTGGACAACAGAACATCTGTGATCTGTCAGAACTTCCAATGATACACAGGTGAGACAATGCAACTGTACATTTCCATGACTTTTGTTGTATTCTGTGTGGCATTGGCATGCTTGTATTTCCCACTTCTTTGCCCACTTACTGTTACCTCTGGCTATTCATTTTGCAGATTTTGGTGATTTGACAAATACTCCTGGTGCGATCACAACAGCCAGCTACAGGTCAATCATTCTATGCTCATTCTATGTACAGTTCATTTGCAAAGGTGGTAACTGTTTCAATCAATACATATTTGAAATACATGACATACTCGAAGTCGAATTTTATCCAAGGGTGTTTATTGTAGTGCTAATATATAGAGGGGAAAGTGCAATGGGATGGCGTGATGCTGGAGGAAAGTTCAGGGTATTGTTCCAGTCTGTTCGTAGCACAGGTGCATTGTCCATGGGGACATAGGAAGGGGAGCAATGGCAGTTCAAGGTGGACAAGGTGACTGAGTGGGACACAAGGGGGACAATCAGGAGAGTCTAATTTCCCGGTGGTGGTCTTGGCAAGTGTCTCTGGCTTCTGTCTGGTTCGCAGGGAACGTTTGCGGGGTGGTTCACCATCTGCAGGGGGAGGGGTGCTGGTGGCCTGTTGGTCCTGTGGCGGGGCCCGATGTTCAGATGACTGGCTAGTGGCAGGGGCCCGCTGGTGTGACACTGCCTCCCTCATAATGTTGGCCATGTCTGCCAGCACCCCTGCTATGGAGATCAGAGTGTTTTTGATGGCTTGCAAGTCCTCCCTGACCCCCTCATACTGTCCTTCCTGCAGCCAGCCTGTTCTCCTGCACGTTGTCTAGGATCTGGCCCATCATGTCCTGGGAATGTTGATAGGCTCCCAGGATCACGGAGAGTGCCTCCTGGAGAGTCGTTTCCCTGGTCCTGTCCACCTCCTGGTGCACAGATGTCCTCCCAGTGTCCCTGGTGGCCTGTGCCCTGTCCCCTGAACGGTATGCCCACTGCCACTGACCCCAGGTCCCTCATTGTCTTGGGTGTGAGGTGTGGCCTGGGGTCCCTGCACAGGTGGGAACACTGCTGATTGACGTGTCCTGGGGACAGATGTTTGGGGACGCTGGGTGGGTGCTGTGATGTTGGTTCCTGATGGAGGAGGCTCTGTGATGGTCTGTGACTAGGCTTGGGGAACCGGCTGTCCAGTGGCCCCTGATGGGCCAGGTAGATCATCCAGATCCTGAAGACCAGAGTTACTGTCATCACTGTGGGCTTCTTCTGTTGGGAGACTGGATAGTGGTGGCACCTCCTCTCTGCAGCGATTGGTGGGGTACCTGTGGGGACGTAAATGATGGATTATGCTTCATGTGTATGACATATTGTACATTCCTGGCTTCCCCTTATGGTTGGTGTTGCCCTGCCAGCTTTTACTTGTGTATATTGGTGTATGGTGGGATTATTAGTTTCCCTATGCTGTGCATGCTTTAGTGATGAGTGTCCATACAGGGCTGTGAGGGGTGTTCATACATTGGTAAAGCATGCAGGGTTTGGCAATGGGATTAGCGCGATGTGATGGGTGAATGTGTAGGAAGGAGTGGAGTGATGGGAGTGAGCAGGAGGGTGTGTGATAGCATGCAGGTATGGGGGTGTTAATTATTGAAAGTTGACTTTCCAGAGTCCAGTACTTCTCCAACTCCAGCCAGGCCCTCAGGATGCAGTATTTCCAGTACCTGCTCCTCCCATGCTGTGAGTTGTGAGGAGGAGGTAGGGGTCCAACGCCAGTCCTCTGTATAGCGAGCTGGTGTCTTGCTGCTATGGAAGGTAACTTCCCTTGGAGGTCGTTCCACCTCTTCCTGATGTCATCCCTTGTTCTGGGGGTACTCTCCCATGGCGTTGACCCTGTCACAATTTTCCGCCACAGTTCTATCTTCCTTGCTATTGATATTTGCTGCACCTGTGCTCCAAATGGCTGTGGCTCTACCCTGACAATTTCCTCCACCATGACCCTTAACTCCTCCTCAGTGAAACCGGGTGCCTTTGTGGTGCCATGTGTGCTATGTGATGTGTGCTGGTGAGGGTGTGTTGGGTAATATGTTGGGGTGTGTGATGTGGAGTGCATGATGGGTGTATGGGTGTGAGTGGTGTGTTGTTCTAGTTGTCGCAGTGGTCTTGGTGTCAGTCTTGTGCCAATGATTTGTATTTATAAGGGGTTGTGGGTACTGTGGGTGTATGTTTTATAGTGGTGTGGGAGTGTGGGTGTCAGATGTTTGTTGTTTGAATTAGCCAATGTGGTGTTGTTTTGTTTGTGGGTGTCCATTGTGAGCGCGGCGGTATGTACTGCCAATGGTTTACCGCTGTTGAATGTCCACTGTGGTGATTCGTGGGTCATAATGTGATGGGCGTTGTTCTGTTGGCGTAAAGGTGCAGGTTTTGGGACCACCAGTTTATCACTGACATTTGGTCTGGCGGATTTGTGTGTGTGGCTGAATTCTGTCGGATTGGTGTGGGTGTGTCATAATATGGTGAACGGATATCCGCCAACGTGGCAGTAAGTTGGTGGCCGTCAGCGTGGCAGTAAGCGGGATTCACCGCCTGTTTTGTAATGAGGGCCTTATTCTTTTTAAAATTCTTATTTTAACTTGTGCATGTTGGATTTTTGTCATTTAGGTCTTGTTTGATTTAGATGAAAGTTGCCTATTTTTCTAAACTGGGGAGGTGTTAATTTTGTAGTGTTTTCACTGTATTACTGTGTGTTTGTGTACAAATACCTTACACATTGCTTCTGAGTTAAGCCTGCCTGCTTGTGCCAAGCTTCCAAGGGGTGAGTGGGGGTTACCCCGGTGTGTTTCTCCATTGCCCTGACTAGAGTGAGGATCCTTACTTGGACAGGGGGTAATCTGACTGCCAGCCAAAGACCCCATTTCTAACACATTGCTAATACCGATGACAACAAAGTCTAGATGAGGCTGAGAGCAAAGTCCAAAGCTTCGTAATGGAGGATATTTTTAGGTGATGTTATTGACAATGGACACCTGTGAGAACAAGTCCAGATCACATGTAAATCAATCCATTGGAACCTCAACAGGCTGAGCTTTCTACTGACCAGGTGAAACTCAAACGGGTGCAGCCTGGAATAACCTCACCATTAACTTTATGTGGGCATTCTTTGAGAAGGCTAACCTTAAATATCACTTTTGGCAAGCAGTGTTCAATGTAGCTACACAAAAATAATATACAGTATTCCCACTGTATAACATTCTCACTTAGAATATTTGTAGATGTGGTGGTGGGTTTTGCTAATAATAGTGCAGAAAGCACACTGGTACCAGAGGCCATAGTGTCCCACTGCAGACAAACTATGGCTCTATTTTACTCCCAGACACTAGATGAGGGCCCGTTTACTTCACTTGCATGATGTCACCACCAGCGCTGGACTACAAACTAAGGGGCATATTTATAAGCCACTTGTGCTGCTGTTGCATAACTTTTTGCGACTCAATGGCGACGCGAACCTTGAAATCATATCTATGAGTCCACACAAAGGCACTTTGCACTGCTTTGAATGGCCTCATAGATATGGAGTAAGAAAGGGCACTGCAAATCCCTGTGTTGCCTTACTCTGTGGGCATTTCAGTGGGTGTTCCCATGCAACCCTAATGATTTTGATGCATCCCCAGATTTACAAGTCCTTGTACAGCTGAAAATGCACCAAAAGCTTATGTCTCCACAGGGGAGGCACAACAAGGAGAAATATCTTTACTTCCCCTCGTTTTTTTCCTCTTCAGCATTCTGCAGCAAACATAGAAAGAGGAAAAAGCCTCCCAGTATTGCTTTTGTTCAGGGAGGTGCCCCTTCCTGCACAACAACAATCCTGCCTACAATGCAGATACCCTTGCAACGAGGTGCAAGGATGCCTAGGTTGTGTCGGGGTTGCGCTAGCCTGCCAAAACAGTGCCAGCGCAGTAGGAAAGGACATGAATGAGCTGTATGCCATAGACACGGAGCATTCCTGCCCTTTCCCTTTGATTCAGGGCAGCGCAGCAATGTGACTGCCTTGCGCCAAAAGATCCTAAATATGGGCCTAAATACGGCTGTGGCAAAAATGTTCAAACCAGCCATGGGCCAAGATATCACGTCTTGCTATTTAAGGAGCCGCCTAGGCTGTAGAGTACCGTGAAAATACTAGAGTGACAGAATAGGGCCTTGATATGGCTTGGCAGCAGAGGCATGGACAGATTGCGAGATGGGATATGGTGCGTCAATACACTCCGCTGCATAACCAACGTGCAGCGTTTTTTACAGAGAGCATTTCAACATCTTAATGAACTTCACAAACACATTTGAAAGGTTCTTTTCGAGAAATCGCGACCTGCTTTTAAGCTGGTAGCACTGTTAATCTATATGTTTATTCATTATTTATTAAAAAGTTATTCTAAGCCTGGACTGTGCCTGGCGGCACTAATGGCTGAGCGAGAAAATCAATGAAGTCATATAGCGATCCATTGACTAAAATGAAACACGAAACAAATGCATGGAAAATAAATTAGCATTCAGTATTTCACACTTGCCTCAACAGATTATGAGCAAAAGGCAATCTGATTTAGCTGCTAGTTCGTTTTTTAAATTTGTACTAGGAGGAATCTAAATAGGGTCCTTCATGTAGTTTTGTAACGGCAAAGCCTACGACTGTTCGGACCAGGTTGCTCCAGATACTCAGCGGTCTTCAGATACTATTTTTTGCAAAAAAGTGGAGATAGATACATTGAGTAACCTAAATCAAAAATGGACAGTGCAAGCTTTTATCTGCCCAATTTAATAAAGCAAAATGTATTGATTAATAGCAACATAAACAAGTGGCATTTGGCTATATCGCTCTTCTTTCTCTTTGTCCATCGACAAGTCAATATGTTTTCCGACTGTATGGACAAAATGGTGTTACCATCTATGCAACAGCCTTTACCCCTGCAACATCTACGAACAGGAATTAGATTGTGGTGTAGCAAATTGAGGTGTTGGGAATGATTTACGAATACAATCAGTGCTTTAAATGGAAAAATAGAAGTGCAGGTACTCTGTACCAGAGTACCTGCTTGTTTCTGAGAAGTGCCGGTACTCTCCTATTAAAAGTATTACGTTTTTCTTGAGATATGCCGGTAATCTCCCTCTCAAAATAAAAAAGTGCCGGTACTCAGTACCGGAGAGTACCGGCCCATTTAAAGCACTGAATACAATTAAAATCACTTGTCAATGACACGGTATTTTACCTTTTAAAACCTGATGTTTGACCCATTGACACATCACAACCACCCTTGAATGACAAAAAAAAGGAATACTTTGATGCCAGCAGTGCTAAAAAGCACCCTGCCTAAAGACAAGCGGAAATACTTCTGCATAACAGGAACTACTTCAAAGAGCAGGGTCCACATGACCAAAAGGTTGAAAAATTACAGGAACAAAGAAACCTTCTGTACCACCTTAATTAAATATCCCTGTCTGCCTGGCAGCAATCTCTGCCTAGATAGGACGTGTTAAACCTGGCAGCCTTAGGGTGGTCTTCTCCCAAATTTTGCAGCCTTGAATATGTCTCATTTCAAGCGGAGCAGGGCACTACACAGGGCAAGTTTTGCAAGACAACCTGCCTACTCCCACAGGTATGTCCTTACCTTAACAAATATAGCTTTTTTTTTAAAGTTAACATTCACTTTCCTAGCAGGGACCTTTTTTATTGTTTTTTAAAGGGGCAGTTTACCTTGCTACATAACATTCTAATAATGTATTCATTTTCCTCATTTAAATATGATTTTCATCATTGCTTCTCGTTTTACCTAAGCTTGGTGTGCACATTCAGGTTCTCTGTTTCCTTACACATGCTGTGGCTAATTTGGTTTGCTGTAAACAATTCCTGACAAATATGCACTTCTTTATGCTCAGGCTAGGCTAGCAAATGTGAACCTGAAATTTCTTTACTGACATTGTGACCATGGTGGAGCTTCCACGGTCAAACCACTGACACCGCCAGGCTGCCGCCAGCATGCAGCCAGCATGCAGCCTGGCGGTCCCGGCGGTTGCAAGCAGCGCTGCCCTGGGGATTACGATTCTCCATCTGCCAGCCTGTTCATGGCGGTAAACATCACCATGGAAAGGCTGGTGGAATGGGGGACTCGGGGGCCCGTGGGGGCCCTGCACAGCCCTATTGCGGGCCAAGGCTGTTCTCTTTATCAGACTTGCGCTGTATCGCAGATGGCTTGAAATTTTGACTTTGTCCCGGTCTAGTGCGACCACATATCCAGTTTGCGGATTTTGCTTCTAAGCACTATTTTACAAATTAATCTGAAAATTCAAAATTCTGGCTCTACTAGTTGGATTTTTGTAATTTTGTTCTTGGTTTATTTATGTAATCAATCACTATTTTTCTCTTCAAATGTGGTATCTTTTTGTGTGGTGTTTTCATAGTTTTACTGCTTTGAGTGTTTCACAAATACTTGGCTCATTGCCTCTTACGTTAAGCCTGTCTGCTTTGTGCCAAGCTACCAGGGGGGTGAGCACAGGTTAATTCAGGGTGTGTTTGCAAGTTACCCTGATTAGGATTGTGCTTCCTGCTTCGACAAGGTGCATACCTCTGCCAAATAGAGACCCAATTTCTAACACAATGGGCCTGATTACAACTTTGGCGGAGGGGGTTAATCCGTCCCAAATGGGACGGATATCCTGCCCTCCGTACTACGAGTTCTATAGGATATAATGGACTCGTAATATGGTGGGCGGGATATCTGTGACATTTGAGACCGATTAACCCACTCCGCCAAAGTTGAAATCAGGCCCATAGTTTGGCAGAGTAACCACACTGACACCCCTTGAGATTGTTTCAGAGCGTCACCTGAGGAAAAGGTTGATTTCAGTGCACAATTAGCATAATAAAATGTACAAATCCCTAATATTTTGTTATCAGACTACGGCTTGCTTCCATCATTAGTGCTGCCCATTTCCCACACTGGTGCAATAACTACCTTCCTGGAGACAATGAAAAGGATAGTTGCATGTCCCTTCTACCTTAATTTATCTATTCTTATCCACTTTGTCTTGGATAATTGGGACAAATATTCTTCTATCTAATTCAATTAATAATACTTCTCCTTTTAGTTTTTTTGCAAATATACAATCTTTACACTATTAATAAAAAAGTATCAACTGTACTCTTATTTGCAAAATGCGGTCCATCGTTTAATCTACATAAGCATTTAGGAATCATAGTCACAGTATCAATCCTCAGTTCATCCAATTGGACTTAAATGTTTGTTTTTATAATGCTAAAAATATCCACTGAGAATCGAACTCACAGATTAATTGAATATATACTGCATACACACAGTTTGTACTCCTTATTACATCATTAGCCAGTACTAAAACATGTATTTCCATTGAGAGCGTTTACAGTGTAATGTTATGATAATTTATTTAAAAAAACATCAGTACTTCGTTTAGGTAAGACTATCTTCTATACATCAGGAAGCACATACTTGGCCTCTCAAAATGATGTGAAAATGATTATGGAAAATGTATCAACTAGAAGAAATTAACACTTTTACATATGTTTTCGTTTTATGATATCCTTTCACCTCTTAGGAATGTATTCACATATTTCTCTCCTTATATAAAATAAGTGAAGGAAATATTAGTATTTTTACCACAAGAATCCTCTCAGAGGGATACTCTGTCCATTCTTCAAAGCATTTTCCACAATGTCTCACTCTTGCAAGGGCTACTTCCCTCACATTAACATACCCACAAGCTTTTGGACGCAGGCAGATTTGTTATCATGTTTGGATTTACAGAGGCCATGAAATGAGGGCCCGGCCAGTACGATTACATGCAGATGCAGATACACCTTTGCAAATTAAAACTTTTAAGATAATCTATGAACCTACTTCTCTGATGTAAAATTACACATCTATATTCTCTTCCACATGCAGTGTTTTTCCTATCAAAATAAGCAGTACATACTGTTTCCTAGTTTAAAAAAAACAGTTTTCGGTTATTTTTCCTTTTAAAGTTCAAGGTTCTGTTATTTTTGTTTTAAAGTGCAAGGTCCTGTCAAAGAACTGCTGCGGCATTTTTGTCACTTCCTCTTTGAGAGTGTGAGGTTTTTGAAGGGTTTTTCTTAGTAGTTCCTTTACATCATTATTAGGTACTAACAACGGTAATTAATATTTTGAATGAAGCAAGAATTGCCTGAAGAAATATACTTGTAAGGAAGCCTTTTCGAGGTATGACTGTTCTTTGCCAATTCATACTACTACACTGGGGGAAGAAATGCACATACGTGTTTTTGTCTTTCATTTATTTGCAATACTGGATACATAACAATGATTCTATCGGATGTGCATAGACTTGTTTTCATAGCTTATTAAGGAGTCCATAACAGTCCTCATAAGCTCAATAAATGAAATGACTGAGCGCAATCGAAGTTCCTCAAATATGATGAAACCTATATTAGTTATTAGCCTTAGCTGTTCGGATGCCTTAACAAACACGTATACATTTTAAGGATGAGGGCACATTTTTTTCCACCGGATCTTACTACATTTCACAGCTGATTTTGCTGCTAATTACTGTAAATAAATGCTTCCATTACCCCACAATCCTTCCTTTGGTAGCTGCCCATCAGTAACGGTGTTCCACCTCGGCAGATATTCGCAATTACATGACAAATTGTAGCTCCTTTACAGTGCATTTTTTCTCACAAAACTCGTTCCTTGAGTTCTGAGAATTAAATGTCCATTGCTGTTAGTCTAGAGCTATTTTCAAACCAAAGAAGGCGTTCACTATTTTTGAAAAAAGAATATGTCACAAGATTATCACAAAACCTAATTGTGTTTCCATATGCGTGGTTTCCTAGACATTTTTAAATGTTATTTTTGTGTGTATTTGTATAGTGCACAACTCACCTGGGAGGACATGCTGGCGCTATACCATGGGAAGTAAACAAGCAATATGTCTTCACTGATGTACAGCAGGAACAGAAAAGAATTATGTTCCAAAAGGTCATATTGTCCTTTGCTAAACAAAATATTTGCGCCAACACTCCCTTAAATGCATTGTGCCTTATGCTGAAACAAGTCTGCAGCGGCAGAATGTTAATTAAGCAGCTGTTGTCTTCGGTGCCGTGCTTCAAGCGTCACAGCAAAGAGCATATTTTAAAGGGTGATGACTCTTTAATACTAAGAAAAACTATTCTTACATTTTCATGTGCACCACAATCAATCCACACACAAAAGTGCACATGTGTGTGTAACATATGTGGATGAATATGTGTGTGCTGTATGCTTAAGGCTGCATTATGATGAGGATGCGCTTCATTAAAAAGATGTGTTGCTCACTGCAATGTATTCAGCATTTTCTATGTTGCAATATCCAATCAGTCATTTCCCCTGTTAAATGTGCTTATTATCTTTCTCAGTTGAAAGTTCTGTTGGAGGACTAATTTCAGAGTTCCCTAAAGCAGTGCTTGGTCTTAGCTTCTACTTTGACAGCACACTTCAAACGAATAATAAGACTGCACTTAAAATTAACATAAGCATAAGTAAAAAAAGGGATTTCTTGCTCAGTACCTTCACACTTCATGCTGCCAAGGGCAATACTGATTAAATACCTTCTATTTGAGTTATAGGCCGGAGCTCTTGGCCATTTTTATTAAAAAAAGATTGTGCTGGGAAATGCATCATTTTACCCCATTGTTCAAAAATGTTCTTGGGAAGACCAACTTACCCCACTGAACCACTCTTAGGACGGTTGTGCTCACTCTCTGCTCTCATTCAGACAAATGTATGGTTTGATTTATGGCCCACCACTTTCAAACGCCACCAGCAGCCACTTCAAATTCATTGTAAGTGGTTTTGTGACATTGATCTAATAACTTTCTACCATATATCTACAAATGTCCTGCTTAAAGTTCTATTCCGCTAAGTGAATACAATCTTAGAGTTCATTATTCCAGTGTTTACTTCTGGGATGAGAGACGTCAGTCTTAATGTGAGCAGTGGCAGACCTACCAAATTGAGCAAATATGGGAATCTGCTTAGAGACAATGGCCCTCATTTTGGCCTGTGCAGCCTGAAACCCGCTGGCCCTAATATGGCTTCCCCGGCCTAGCGGGGAACAGGGCCTTAACATTGCATCCGACTCATAATGGAGCCAGTGGCAATGTGGTGGTGCAGCAGGTGCTGCAGCACCCATCGCGCATTCCACTGCAAAGTCCTTTGAATGTGGTGGTGTCGAAGACGAGATGCAGGGTGCAGGTGAGGAGATGCCACATTGTCTGTTCACAAGGAAAGGAGATCCATCAGTTTCGAGCCACGCAACAGCAGTGATGCATTGAGAATGGAGTCAATGCTTCAAGTAGTCAGCTACATGTCTGAGTTGATTCTCGCAACAGTGGTGATGCGTTTGTGGTTGAGGAGATGCACCGGTTCTGTGTCCTTGCATCAATAGTGATGCATGGATTCTGCTGCAGCAGCACTTAAAATCAACTTCCAAGGGTCAAGGACTGTGGTGGCACCACCTGGCAGGTGAGACTCACAGATGACAGCGTCCAAGTGCTGTAGCAGGTGAGTTGGAAGTCTTTTCTGTCTTTGAGACTTCAATCAGGAGGCAAGCCAGCAAGCCCTTGGAATCACTTTGGTTCTGGGTTCAAGTAATGTGGGTCCAGTCCTTCTCACCCAGGCAAGGAGGGCTGCAGGTAACATGTTAGCACAGCAAGAAAGTAGTTCTTCTAGAGCAGCAGTCCAGCAGAATGGCAGTCCATGTAGCAGCATAGCAGTCCTTTTTCATAGCAGAGTATTCGCATGTCCAAAAAGATACTAAAGTGATAGGGTCTGAGGTCCATTTCTTATACCCGGCAGTGCCTTTGAAGAGGAGGAGACTTCAAAGAAGAGTCTTTAAAGTGCTAAGAGGGCCTTCTTTCCTGCCCTGGCTCCAGACTCACTACAGCGGGGTATGTAGCCCTTTGTGTGGCGACAGGACACATCCTATGCAGGGGTAAATGAGGCAGTGCTTAGCTCCATCTTCCATCAAGCCAGTTAATGGCCCATTGAGGCCCCTCAAGTCATACCTAAGCTCCCACTGTGTGTGGCTGTAGAAGGAATACACAGAGCCCAGCTGTCAGACATACAATCAGAGCCTGGCTGCAGGCACACAGAGCTAAGAAAAGGAAAATGCCAACTTTTTAAAAGTGGCATTTTCAAAATTGTAATGATAAATGCGACTTTTTCATTAAAGAGGATTTATCATTACAATTCCATAGGTACCAAACATGATAGATCTGTCCCTTCTCAATTAGGAATTACAGCATATTAAATGTAATAAGGAATCTCCAATGTTATCCTATGAGAGGGATAGGCCTCACAGTAGTGAAAAATTAATTTAGCAGTTTTTCACTATCAGGACACGTAAAACTTCAAAGTAAATGTCGTACCTTTTACTTACAGAGCACCCTGCCCTATGGGCTACCTAGGGCCTAACCTAGGGGTGACATATGTAACAAAAGGGGAATTTAATGCTTGGCAATGTCACAACCTACTCGTTGTCTGTGTCTGTGGCCCACTGGAAATGTGGGATGATCTTGGTTCTTATGGGTTCTGCCTTGACACAAGTAGGGGCGACCCTTTCTGGTAGCCACAGTGCTGCTGACGGAGGGAACGCCAAAGGCAGTCCGTGCCCTCCAGAAGGAGTCCCCGAGGGAAAAAACCCAAAGAGGGAAAAAAACATTGAATAGAAATTCCTGGAACAAAAACAAAAAGTAAAAAGTAAATCTGAACAAAAGACAAAGAAAAAAGCTGTAACAGGCTCAGAAATCAAATATCTAACACAGAAGAACATGAGCAGAGATCACCACCCAAAGGAAGTGTTGCAGCGCAAAGAGAACAGGAATCACATACCTTATATACCCAAAGAACAGGAAGTGACCTGCAGGAAGTAAAAGACACCATATTGGATTGGGAACATAACATAGAAATCCATAGTAAAAGTCACCATGTTAAGTAAGGTTCCAAAGGCATGCAGGGAGATGGAAGGCATGATGGGAAGGAGAAAAGAATCATGAACATGAAAGAAAGGCATAAATTCAGGAAGAAACAAGGAAGGCAGAAAAGAAGAAAGAAAAAAGAAGCAGACGGTAAGTGGGGGAAAATGGAGAGTGGGGGGAGGCAGGAGCTAGCAGGGGCACATCGCGCCTTTAATGTATCAAGACCCCATGCCTAATTTGGGTCCTCGATAAAAATAGTAAATTGCAGGTGTGCAGTGCGTCCTGCTGCCGCGCGCTGTGGCTCCGTCCCGGGCCGGATGTTCGGCATGTGGCGCGACAAGCAAGGGGTTTTAAATGGCAGCATGACGTAGCTGTGTAACACTACATTCAGGTTGCAAAGGCCAGCCTGGGATATGTTTTAAAGTGCCGCCTAAGTGGGTGGCACAGTTAATGCTGTAGGCCCACTGGGAGCATTTAATTTACTGGCCTTAGGAGTATACCACTCTACAAGGGACTCACAAGTAAATTAAGTATGCTGATTGGGCATAAACCATTTTGACCATGTTTTAGAAAGACTGCAAATGCACTTTAGCACCAATTAGCAGTGGTAAAGTGCATATAATTCCAAGGCCAACAAAAATGAACTCAGCAGAAGTGGAGGAAAAGGCTAAAGTTTTGGGGGTGACCCTGCAGATAGGACCATTCCCAACAGTAGGTGACACCTTCAGTCACTGGTATGCTCTCTGAGGTTGACAAGAGTTCTGGGGAGCACCACAAGCCACCATTGACACAGCAAGGGAGCACCTGTCCTGTCAGAATTCACCAACTATGCATTAGAGGAAACAGATCCAGTCTGAGAGGACAGAGGAACAAGTCATGTTTCACAGTTCACTTTCTCACTTGACACAAAAAGACAAAAGGTGATAGTAGGGATAGAATGGTATTATCAGGATCCAATACATTTATTATTATTATTTGATTAAACACAAATCAGCAGTTATAGTACCCCCTAGAGATTCAAAATTGAAAGCCAAAATCATAGTAAGTTTACAGCATCAACCCAAAAAATAAAGAAAAGCGCTTGTGGAGAGCCCGGTTAGCAACATTAGCTGCCGTCTCCAAACTCCCTATGTGATGAAGCAAATCATTTAGGCCCGTATTTATACTTTTTGACGCTAAACTGCGCTAACGCAGTTTAGCGTCAAAAAGTTTTGCGCCGGCTAACGCCATTCTGAAGCGCCATGCGGGTGCCGTATTTATTGAATGGCGTTAGCCGGCGCAAGCAGACCGGCGCTGCCTGGTGTGCGTGGAAAAAAACCACGTACACCAGGCAGCGCCGGCGTTGGGAAAAATGGCGCTAGGGCGTCTTAAAAATGGTGCAAGTCAGGTTGACGCAAAAAATCGCCTCCACCCGATTTGCGCCATTTTTAACGACGCCCAGACGCCATTTACATGACTCCTGTCTTAGTAAAGACAGGAGTCATGCCCCCTTGCCCAATGGCCATGCCCAGGGGACTTATGTCCCCTGGGCATGGTCATTGGGCATTGAGGCATGTAGGGGGGCACAAATCAGGCCCCCCTATGCCAAAAAAAAAAAAAAAAAAAAAAAAGAAATTATACTTACCTGAACTTACCTGAATGTCCCTGGGGTGGGTCCCTCCATCCTTGGGTGTCCTCCTGGGGTGGGCAAGGGTGGCAGGGGGGGTCCCTGGGGGCATGGGTGGGCAGCTGTGGGCTCATTTTGAGCCCACAGGTCCCTTAACGCCTGCCCTGACCCAGGCGCTAAAATCCGGCGCTAATGCGGGGTTTTTTGCCCCGCCCACTCCCGGGCGTCATTTTTGCCCGGGAGTATAAATACGACGCATTTGCGTCGCAGTCTTTTTTTTAGACGGGAACGCCTACCTTGCATCTCATTAACGCAAGGAAGGCGTTCACGCAAAAAAATGACACTCTTTCCTCATACTTTGGCGCTAGATGCGTCTAACGCCAAAGTATAAATATGGCGTTAGTTTTGCGCCGAATTTGCGTCGAAAAAAACAACGCTAATTCGGCGCAAACGGAGTATAAATATGCCCCTTAGTGCGGTTGAGGGGTCTGCATCTTTTTTAAAGACCAAACAATTTAGACCCCTCTGACGAACCAGTAACATAATATTACAAAAAATAACAAAATCCGACGGTCCATTGGTGTTGGTACCCTTTTTATTTCTCATAGTTTGGGGGAAGGTCCCATTGGCCACAAAATGGCCAACTCGCTGAAACAGTGACAATGGAACCGATGCATTCATGATGCTTTTCAGGTCAAGAGCTAAAGTGGGTTTTGTCTCACACTACCTGCAAAGATCTTGGAGTTCCCGAGGGCCAGTGAAGCCTGATTGTATTTTATGATTCACACTTTATTAAAACTGCTTGACAAAATCTGTAACTCCCTAATGGTGTTGCCTTCTTCTATATTCAGACTGCTTTGCTGCTGAACTGAGCTGACAATTTATTGATATTTTTTCATCAATGAATAGTTTAACATAAGTTTAGAAACCATTTATTAAAATAAGAAGCATATTAGTAAAATAAAAAAAGAAGCATAATCTTTAGTTTGTTATTCATGAAATAGAAGCCGGTAAATATATTTCTTCAAATCCTGTCCACGTGAGCTCTGCAATCACATAGATAATCAAGAAAGAAACATTTTAAGATAGCTTATTTAGTTCACACAACTCTTTTGAAATCTTCCACATACATCTTAATTTGATAGCATCCATCCTGGCCAAATCAGTTGTGCGTGGTTAAAGAGCTGAAATATTCATGCCAACTAGAAAAAGAGGTGAAATTATATTGAAGAGATATTCACTTTTGGAGGTTTCATCCCATTGTGCAACTATTAATGCTGTATGACAGTTTCCCAGGATTATTCTGTCAGCATGAGAGTTCAATTAAACTGATGCCTTTCAGACATGATCACTCTTCAAATGTGCCTGGAAGGACTGTGCTGCCATCCATCAGATATGTCATATTTGAATGATGTCATTCATAAACAAGAATTGAATCAGTGATAGTAAAAAATTAAAAAATACAAAGGTTGTGAGAGATTCGTCAATGCAATTGTTAAATTTTTTAGAGAAATCAATGCAACACAATTCAACAAGTGTTGTCACTAACACGCATGCATTGTTTTACAAACTTTTGATGCAGTAATGATTAAAATGCAAATAGCAATTCCAGCTCACATTGCATAATGAATTTTTTTATTTAAAGTGACAACAATACAACCATGTGGTCCCACATTTAATAAGGCTTTGTGTTGATCATGCTTGTGTGACATAAAGAGAGGCAATGGTGTATGCTGTTTACTGTCCAGAACAATAATGGTTTTGCACTGGGAAGATGCACTTTTCGCAGAAAGAAAATGCTTTGAATTACTTTGCACTGCATTGTGTAAAGTGGGCATCACTAAAGGTAGATCAAAACACAGAAGCATAGTTTTTGACGCACAGCCAGCTCTACTAAGAAACTTCTACATTTTCTCACATACCCAGAAAGTAGTTCTATATGCAGCAGTATCAAGTGCAATTGGAGATACAGCTACATACCCCTTTATTATCAAGCATAGGTCATTGAGGTATTTGCTCAGCTACTTACATATTCACTTAGAAAGCCATAGAGGAACTAAAACAGAGAGTCACATACTGGCACATTGACTGTACCATCTCATAGTACTTCAATAGGTGGACTCCTACATTCAGAGGAGAATATATGCAAATAGTGATATAATATTGTTACGTATACAAATAAATACTGGTTTAATCATGGGTGAGGCCTACTAGTGCAGAGTCTGTCTATGCACTCCTACTGCTCACTTAAAATAATGTCTAACACTTTTATCCATTCTTAAACCAACATTTTAGTCAAATAAGTCACCTATGAGGTATCTTGTAGGTATGCAGTTAAGCATGGTGCATTTTGCTTAAGTGACTGGGAGATGTGATTTTCAGTTCTAGAAATTTACTCATGCAATTGCAGACCCACAAGCCAAGCATTACACATAGTATACCACTCATAAAGCAACTGACATACATGTTCGAAAGCATAGATCCTCTGTCTCACCCAAACACAGAGCGATACAGAGACTTTTACGTTCACAGACATACTCAGAAAGTTCTTGTGTATGCAGCAATATCAAATGTAATTGGAGACACAGCCACATACCCCTGTGTTCTCTAAGGTAGGAAGTGAGGTATTTGTTCAGCTAGTTACATATCCATTTAGAAAGCCATAGAGGTACTAAAAGTGAGAAGGTCACATACTAGTACATTTACTAAAACATCCCATATCACTACTGTAGGTGGGCTCCTACATTCAGTGAGAAATATAGAAAAGAATTGATATAATGTGTTTATGTATGCAGACAAGTACTGATTTTATCATGGGTGAGGCCCACTACTGTAAAGACTGTGTGTACTCTCGATGTCCACTCAAGTTGGTCTATAAAAGCCCTTTGTGAAGTCTTAAACACACGCTTTAGTAGAAATACCTCACATCTGTGATATGCAGGAGGTATGCCATCAAGCATGGTGCTTTGTTCTTTAGTGACTGAGATATGTCCTTTACAGTTTTAGAAACTTACTCATGCACTTCCAGACCTCTTAGCCAAGCACTATATGGCATATACCATCTTAAAGGAACCGACATTCGTTTCCAAAGCATAGATCCTCTGTCACCCACTCACAGAGTGACACAGAGACTTGAACATTCATGCATGCATGTAGCAGTATCAAAGTCAATTACAGACATACCCACATACTCCTCTTTTCCCTAACACAGGCACTGAGGTATTTGTTCAGCCACTTACATACACATTTAGAGAGCCATACCGGTACTTGAACAGACAGTCTCATACCGGCACAATTACTAAAATATCTCATGGCACTACTATAGGTGGGCTCCTATACTCACTCAGTTATTAAGGCACGTAGTGGCACAATCTTGTCATGTATCCAGACAAATACTGCTTTAATCATGGGTGAGGTCTACTGGTGCATAGCCTACATATGCACTCTCACTGCTCATTCAAGTTGTTGTTTATAATACCATTTATCAATTCTTAATCAATGTTTTAATACAGATAAGCCACCTCTGAGATGTTTTGTAGGTATGCTGTTAAGCATGGTGCTCTGTGCTTAGGTGATTAAGAGAGATGCTTTTCACTTTTAGAAACTTAGTCATGCACTTGCAGACCCCTAAGCCAAGCAGTACAGAGTATACCACTCATAAAGCAACTGAAATATATGTTTCCAAAGTATAGATCCTCTGTCTCACCCACTAACAGAGTAACAAAGATACTTCTACATTCAAACCTATGTTTTAGTAGAAATAACTCTGATAACTGTTTATATTGCTAAATAAATAGGTAAAATATTTAATGTGAAACTACATCATTAAAACATACATTTACATTTTTGTTACTTTTCACATATAACCTTCTACCTAACTATTCAGACTTACAATGCCATCACAAAGTGAGCCAAAAAATACTAACAACTGAGAAACGAAAAGGGCAAACTGCAGATAAAGTATTGAAAGAAAAAAGAACTTCTGGTAAGAGAACAAAAGCATTTCTTATAATAGTATGTGCTCAAGCAAAATGAAGTAAATAAAAAAAATGTGAGCTCACTAAAAAAGGAGTAAAATAATATGATATAAGATATAAAAAAATCTTCAGTGAAGGACAAAGGTAAACTTGAAGGCAGCTCCAGTTCAAGGAAATCAGAGATGTTTTGTAACAGAGTAATTCAGAATCATATAGACACATGAAGAAGTATAAAAGAAGGAGAGAAACTGTTGTACAAAAGGAACGTGTTGAGGGTGTTTTTGATATGGCCTTTACTCAAAAAGGAAGCTACTTATTTTGATTGTAAACAGAATGAAAACAAGATAAAATAGTGTTGAGTATGAGGAGAAAAAATCAAAAGAAAAGATTAGTCAATAGAACTAAGTTTTGGAAAGTTTTCAGTGGTGAATGAAGACATACTTCTAGTACTGAGCCTTTCTCCAATGAAGAGAGATACTTGCAAGAGAACACGTTAGTGCATGCAATTGACGAATCAGGACAATGTCAAGAGATGAAATATGGTTCTCCTGTTTAAAAAAATGGTACCTACAAATGTAGAAGTCATAGCTGAAGAGGTTCAGGGAAAGCGTAGACAGGCCCTGTATTTAAGTGGAACTGTTCCAGTATTTGTATAGTTCGGCAATAATCAATTGACATATTAAGACATTTTCTACGTATCTTTCTATGCAAAAGTCTTCAGCAGAAAATTTTAATTTTTCAAGGTTTAGGTACATGCAAAGTAAGGAAATAGACACACCTACAGGGGCATCCACTAGCATGTCTATCAGAGAAAGTGTGCCAAAGCACCTTTGAGCATTTTAGAATATTAGCAATACACCACTCTCAAATGTGAACTTTAGTTTGGAGGCTTTACCATATGAAGACTATGTTTAGAAAAAAATAATACAGCTCCTTTGCATGGTACAGTGGCAGAGGTAGAAAAGGTTTGTGATGATGTACAGTTTTGTTTCTTTGGACCTGAAGAGGAGTGTAGAGAAAATGAAGACTTGGTATCAGCAGGTGTAGCAGAACAAGTGTCAGGTATTACTAGTGATAACTTTCATGAAGAAATTGGAATGTTTAAAACAGTATTTTCAGAGACACCGGACTGTCTTTGAATATGTTGTCGACACACTCATTACAAAAGTCAAACTCGTTATGTTTTTGTGTCTTCAAAAACTGAAGAAGAGTTTAGAGATAAGTGGCAAGAATTTACAGCTTATTTATTTGTAGAGGAATGCTTTGATTATTTCACATGTCAAACTATATATACATATTGTTATAAGTTAGAGAATACAATTCCAGCTACAGCAGTCTATAACAAATTAGAATTGGTTTCAATTCCACAGGAATTTCCGGATTTGAATGTTTATGAATCTACACTTATACAATGTATACATCCATTTCAAGCTATACTCTGTATGGAGCCAGACACTGAAACATTACCTCCAACTGAGCTCATGAATGGTCTTCAAGGTAGAGATCGGTTCTTACCATAAGATTTAAAGCAGAATATTAAAACTGTAGATGTGCAGAGAGATTTGGAAGATGGACTTGTAATTCTAGTTATGGTGTCCCTACTAAGAGCAAAAAGATACGGCAAGAGTTACTAGATGTTAGTAAAGTAAAAAAGCAACATTATATATGGTACAAAATAATATTTACTATAAAAATGTAGAGGATCTTCAAGATATTACACATAAGGAGGATGTCACAATTCCACCAAGTGGTCTGTGACAGGGTTGCAGTGCCCCTGTCTCTGAATGGCACGACGGGGCCGATGTGGTCGTACCCCCGGGGGTCCCAGTGGAGGAATCAAAGAATGGACCAGAAACCCAGATATCCGGAATACGGTTATAAAAGAAAATGAGGAAGACGCGGTAGGGAGAGAGGAGGAAGAAATGCCAGTGGCAGGAGGAACGAGCAGGAAGGAGACCAAAGGACAGAGGACACGATTGGAGGAGATAGAGGCTGCCACAGGGGAAAATGAAAAGGAAGACGTCCGACCGGAGGCGTGCAGAGATGCCGTACAGAGGAAGGACCCTGAGATGCGTACTGTCAACGAGGAAGCAGAACAGACCGGAGAACCCAGCCACCTCCCTGTAGGATGTGGATTATGCAGGTCTGTGCGCATATCCCGAGGACTCGGGGGTTTCGGTGGAAGTGTGGAGGTGGGAGGAAGGATGAGAGACAACAGAGGGGTAAAGGAGGGGTGATGGAGGGATAACAAAGGAGAAAGCGCTCCAGTACCCCGGGAGTTGGGACTGTTGTGCCTCAGAGGCCGTCTCACACAGGAGTTTTGTGGAGTGTTGTACACGGACCCCTCACTATTCTCACGGGACATTTTACTTTTCCTTCTTTCTATGCACTCCCCTTTGCACTCCTCTAACTGCCGTCCCTTTCTCCCTAAACTATAATTACAAGAGACGCCAAACATAAACAAGATCCACTTATCTTTCTTTTTTCCACAATATTTTCTCTCTCCACATTACGCCGCATTATCTGAGAATGAAACTCTGAAGAGTAAATACCAAAGAATGAAAAGAAGAAAAATCAACAATTAAGGAAAGTTATGAATTAAGAGACACTACGAATGAAAGAAAACAACAGTGAATAGAAACAGAACTGGACAAGAACAACAGAGGAGAACAAAGAAAGCGAACAGAAGGAATATAAAAGATAAAGGACAATTAAATAAGAACGTTTTCTCTCTCACCAGTAGAACAATTTAAAAAAATAAAGAAATCTGAGAGAATAATTCAGAATATAACCCGTTCTTGCGTCTTCCATTTAATTAACTTCCCACTCCCCAAGGAGCCCACCACAAGGCCAAATTAAAAAGATAGATTGATCCAGATCAGAAGAAATTTACGAACATTGCAGTATTCCTCCTCCACATTCCAAAGAGATTACTGGTGATGCTATTGCTCTCTTTTAGATGAAACAAGCTAAAGGTGTTCCATTAAGTTTGTGGGGAGAAAACCTTAGAAGCTGTTTTTCACATCTGTTTCCTACTGGAGTAGGTGGGACGTATGATGACCGGCCCATACAAATACCAGCAGAACAGTACAGATCAACTTGCCTTAACTGAGATGATCTCAGATTTCTCCATTGTATTCCCTATATATTTCATCTGCTACTTGAGAGCGACTTCTCTGGCTTTTCTTATGCAGTTAATCACATTCTAAAAACAGGGATGAATATTCAGAATCTGTCAGCAAAGGAGTTTGTTGGAAAAGTTCATGGGAGAGATGAAAATCTGGTTTATAACACTAAATTTGGCTGAGTATGCATGGGATGACCTTGATTCCTTACAAGAAGCAAATTCAAATATAAAGGACATGAATTTGAAGACACCAGGAGAACTCTATCCATTGGACCCAGCAAACATTTGCAAATATTTTAACCACAAATCTCAAGCAATGATGGCTTTCATTTGCAACAAAGCTAATCCTTCTCTTGGCAAAATCACAAATTTTTTTTTGTCGCAAAGAGTACCAAGCTAGATGTGCTCCACATATTCACATGCTGTTATGGTTAAAAGATGCCTCAGAGTTTTGAGCAGATACTGATGAGTCTGGCCCTCATTCTAAGTCTGGCGGGCGGCGGAGGCCGCCCGCCAGACTTCCCCCCTCCAAAATACCGCTCCGCGGTCCAGAGACCGCGGAGGGTATTCCAAGTTTTCCCCTGGGCTGGCGGGCGGCCGCCAAAAGGCCGCCCGCCAGCCCAGGGGAAAACAACCTTCCCACGATGAAGCCGGCTCGTAATCGAGCCGGCGGAGTGGGAAGGTGCGACGGGTGCTCCTGCACCCGTCGCGTATTTCACTGTCTGCTATGCAGACAGTGAAATACTAGCGGGGCCCTCTTACGGGGGCCCCGCGACACCCCCTACCGCCATCCTGTTCCTGGCGGGCGAACCGCCAGGAACAGGATGGCGGTAGGGGGTGTCAGAATCCCCAAGGCGGCGCAGCATGCTGCACCGCCTTGGAGGATTCATTTGGGCAGCGGGAAACTGGCGGGAGACCGCCAGTTGTCCCGGTCCGACCGCGGCGTTACTGCCGCGGTCGGAATGCCCAAGGGAGCACCGCCGGCCTGTCGGCGGTGCTCCCGCCCCCGTTGGCCCTATGAGGCCCTCTGTCTTGTTTTTAATAGAACGGTATATGACATGTGCCATTCCAAGAGAAACCTTTGACAAGGGAGTGCAACAACACGTTCTACAATTTCAAAATCAAAAGTGTGGTATCTACTGTCATTGAAAATATAGATCAAAAGCAAAAATGTTGTTTTGGATTCCCACGACCTGTCATCTCAAAGGGACGAGTGAACAGCTTTTTGTGAGTGAACAGCTTTTTGTCAGCAGTGAGACACACCCTAACATGGAAATCACCAGAAACTACATACAACCTCAAAAGAACAGAAATATTGAAATATATACATTACTACAACTACTTTATTCTTAACATGTGGAGTGCAAATATAGATGTACTATTTGTTGCAGATAACTCCTTTGCTGTTGCTTGCTCTATGACTTCTTATATCACAGAGTCATAAAGACAGAGATGAAAGACGTATGAGAGGAGATTTCTGGAGAAAAGACTCCTACCAAGAAGTTGCACAGTTTCAGTTTGAAAATGCTTTCCCACAAAGAAATTGGATCTTATGAATGTGCAGACAGTTTGAGCTCAGCAAGTGTGTTCTCAAAGTTTAGTGGAATCATGTGGATAAGCCTGGCAAGCAGTCATTATAGAGTATTGAGGTCTTTTCCAGATATACAGTACCTTTCAGAATTTGATCCTGACACTATAGACATTCTAAAGACTGACATGTTGGATACATACTACCCAAAAAGGAGTACCCAACTTGAAAACATGTATCTTTATGAAGTACTTCAGCATTATACATATAGCACTAATGTAACTGAAAACATAGAAGAAGGAACATTCGCAGTCATTGGATGTGAGATTTGTTTGGTGAGACAGAACAAAGGAAATCTAATTAATGACATAAGCTTACTTGCCTAACTCCATATAGAAGAGAATTTTTCTATATGGCACTTTTGCAACAGTTCGAGACATGGCATAGTGAAACAGATTTACTTGGACACTATGGGGCATATTTAAAGAAAGTGGTACTGCACCCAGTGCAGCACCACTTCCCTTGTGCATCTTAGCTCCCCCCTAGCACCCCTTTATGTGTGCACTGTATCTAATATACGGTGCACTATGGTGCAGGGTAGAGGGCAATAGCTTCAACATTTTTGACGCTATTGATGTACTGTTCAGGGTTAACACCACAATTGTGATGCTAACCCTGAACAGTAAATAGGGGCCCATTGTTAACAGTGGTGTGCGCCCTTTTAATGCCTGCCCTGAGCAGGCATGAAAAGTATAGAAAAAAATGACACATAGAAATCTCTGAGATTTCTTTGCGCTATTCCCCCCCCACCCCCAGCCCCCCCATGGGGAAATGCTCCCTTTGCATACAGTATGCCTGGTGCAGGCATATTGTATCACAAAGGGTTACAAAGTGGCGAAGTGCATGCATTGCACCACTTTGTAAATATGGCGTGGGGAAAAGGCCACCTTATGTCAAAAAAAATGATGATAAGGCGGTGCTAAAGTGGCACTAGGCCCCCTTAGATCAAGACCTATGACTGTTATGAAGCCTCATTCAATGCTGTAAAAGACAGTTTTCAGTGTTCTGTGTTTTCAACATACTTGCAGATGTTGAAAAATTACATTGAACAGGAAGAAACCATTGCTGTTGAGATAGCAAGGGAGAGTTCAGAAAGCAGCCAAAGGTCTGCACCAGGAAGCCAGGATCCTTTTGGAGAACCAGTAATTCAAAATGAGGCAGCTATAACTGTAGCTGAGGTGGGAATTACAGTGCAGCAGGTGAGAAATGAAACTGTCAATTTTGAACAGTTAGTGGGACAGCTGAACAATGAACAGAGAGAAATTTATAATGAAGCTAAAGATCGAATAGAGCATGGATGTTTCCAAAAGAAGAAACAATGTGATTGTTCTTCATATAAGCCAATATTACTATAAGTCAGTTGACAAACTGACACTAGCTAAAGCTTTTTATTGAAGGTGCACGCTAGTTATCAACAGAAGGCTACAGGTTCAAATTTGTCATGTGTAGTAACAGCACCAACATGATTAGCTGAACATAAATCAAAAGAAATACTCTACATCGACTACTAATGCTACCTGTTGAACACAACAATAAATTGGAATATCATAAATGATCTGGTAATGCTTGCCATGAGGTATCAAGCAAATTAAAAAAACTGCAGCTTCTAATCATTGATGAAGTCAGCATGGTATCAAAAATAATGCTTGCCTTCACATACAAGACGCAGCAGATTTTAAGAACAAACTATGATGTACTCCTTGGAGGAAAACATTAATTTGTGTTTGATATCTTCTCCAACTTACCCCTATAAAAAAACAGTCTGTTTTCAAAAGGACATCTGAGGACAGAAACAGATGTTTGTATATGCGACACACTCCCCGCAACAGCAAAGTGGTTTCCTCTAAATGTTTACTCTCTCTAATTAATAGAGGGTACACTATGCAGCTCTTCTTGGCCTGGCTCCCCCCAGCTGGGTGAATCACTGCCCATATATCTCTCTGGGGCCGTCAGGACAGCATTCCATAGTTTAAGTGCCCTCCCAGCCAGTGCCGTTTGAGTCATGCGCACCGGTCTCCCGCACCTCTGCCAGGAGGGGTCACACCTGGCACTCACCACCACCCCGTTGGGATCTCAAATGCTACCTCATCTCCACTGCCCCACTTCAAGTCGTTTTTGTCCCTCGATCACCCTAAGGAACCTCTGCTGCTATGCATTGCATTGACTCCTGGTGCCACCGCCTGCGGCAACCACTCTATTTCCTCCTCAGATGTCCGGCGGCACAGGCCCTGTTTCACTCTCTCCCTCTCCCGATCAGGCTGCGGTTTGGTCTTTGAGGCCCCCGGGTGGGAGAGAAGATGCTGAAAACAGAGCAATGCACTACAATCTAAGATTTGTAGGCTTCCCTGAAGGTGTGGAGTACTCACAGGCACTCCCTTTCCTAGAAGAATGAATCAGAACCTCTCCACATGTTTTGTAATAGAGAGGGCACACAGAGCATTGGGGCCGAGGCCACCGGTGGGGGCACCCCCACAAGCCAGCATAGCGCGCCCTTTGAACTACCTTGACAGGGACATCATTCTGAGAGAAGCGCATCAGAAAGGAAGCCTCACATTAGAGTCGCCCACCAATTTTTCCAGACTACTACTGTGAAGTCCAGTAACAGCAGCGATCCTTTGACGTGGTGAAATTCAGACTCCGGGCAATGAAACTCTGCTACATGTTCCTCTTTTCAGTAAAACTGAAAGTGATCCTGAATGATAAAGCACACTTTTTTTAGGCCCCCAAGTATAAATAGAGGAAATGCTTGAGGAGTACCCGCAGCGGGCCCCGTGGTGCGGCACAAACAAGACTCACGCTGAGGGAACATACCTCAGAATCAGATCCAGAGAGAAAGAGGGTAACGTCCCCATCATACAAAGCACGTCACACTGAAGAGCGGCAGCCATGGGTGTAGAGAGCTGCAATAGATCAAGACGAGTGGAGCCCCTCACCCGAGGGACAGCAGATGAGCCAAGAAGATCACTACAGAATAGGCCCCAGTAAAGTGATGGCTGGAGACTCTGAACATTGACGTACCACACTTGCAAATTCTGGCTACATCTTTAGGGCATCTGGACAGCGCCAGGCGAAGTTAGCCTTGGGGAATGCACCCCCCTTCCATTTGACCCTTTCTGTTCTCACCTTTTCTTCTATACTGCTTTACACCCCGCCCTTTTTTAATTCCCTGCCACTCCGTCTTCCCGTTCCCCCCCACCATCAGTCTCCTCAACACAGTAAGCTTGCACTAGAGGGAAAGCACTTTAAGACATGAAAGCATTGATTGATTGTTGTGAGGATTGATAGGTGTGTAAACCCCAAGTTGGGGGTCAGTTAAGAGTTGCTAATATAATATAATTGGGAAAGGGTGGGATACAGACCCTCAGACCTGATCCAGTGAAACGATGGCTGTAAAATGCATATGGACATGTATGAGGGGAGAGGGGAGAGGGGAGAGGGACTGGCGGGTAATGTTATGTATTATTTTGGTCAGTTGTTCTATGTTCAGGAATGTGAGTAAGATGGTGAGATACAAACAATGTACCACACTGAGATCCCGGGATGTTGACAGGAGGCAGGATGTGGCAAAAAGAAGACACTTATTGCCATACTAAACCCTATAGATGAAATGTGTTGGGTCCTTAAGTGGAATGTGGATGACTTAGGACATAAGATTAAGCGAAGACTAGTGGCCGCTTTCTTCAAATGTCAGAAGCCAGATATAGTCCTTTTGAAGGAAACGCACCTCAAAGGCACTCACTGTCATTTCTTAGCAAAAGGAGCGTAAACAGTACTGGCGCATGAGGGGGTTCACCTCAGGAGGCGACAGGAGTGGCGATCTTAGCCCCTAAGAGATGCCCCCTTCCAGATTAAAAGGAAATGGGTAGGTGCCAATGGGACATAAGCAGCGGTAGAGGAAATATGGGGTAGTGAAGATGTCATGATCATAACGGTATATGCGCTCCCCCACTTACAACAGCGCACATTGCAGGCAGTGTCTGAAATCCTATTAGCCACGGACTCTACCTTACATATAATTGGGGGAGACTCTATTTCTTAGAAAATAAAGACACAGTAGAATCAGCGGTGACGCTGTGGGAACCCTATAAGGTAGTGCTATGTGGAAGAACACAGGATTCCATTGCCCATAAAAATAAGAAAGAGAATAAATAGCTCAAGGATAGAGAAGATAGACTGATACGTATGGAATCAGAGAATATCAACTCCCCCTCCCTCTTGACCCTCAGACAGATAGAGAATTTAAAGGCAGAGTATAAAGAACTAGCCACTAAAGAAGTTAGAACACATCAATTGGCAGTACAGCATTCCCTATGCAGCAGTGGAGATAAGGCAGGTAAGCTGCAATCATGGCTGGGACACCGAGAGCAAAAGGCCAGGTGGGTGTCCTAGATAGAGGGAAGTGATGGTACCCAGTATAAGGCAGACAAAGAGATAGCGGATGAATATGCCCAATTTTACGCAACTCTATATGGAGAGCACGCTGGAATAGAGGGACACCACTTAGAGGAATATTTAGACACAATTACCCTCTCAACGCTGTCAGCAGAGGGTAAGGAAACCCTAGACGAAAGGATATCCCTTACAGTGGTGAAAGCAGTGGTGGCCAAACAGGCCATGGGGAAGATTCTGGGCCCTCCTGGCCTTCCCGCAGAATTCTTTAAGAAACAGATTGATTTGCTGGCCACTAACTTACATAATTTATATACGGCCGCATTGAAGGAAGGTATCCTACCTCCTGACTTGCTTAAAGCCATAATAGAAGTTCTTCATAAAGCCGGAAAACCCCCCCATGGAGTGTGGGTTGTACCCCCCCATCTCACTCCTAAATGTCAAAAACAAAATCTTAGCTTAGCTATTTTGGCCACTACACTTTTGAAAAGTATATCCACACTTGTGCATCTGGAACAATCTGGAATCATGCCCATGCCCAAAAGATCTACTAGAGGCACCCTCCGATGGCTCCATAATTGGATGAAGACAGTGGGGCGCCACCCAGAGCCCCATATATTTGTGTCATTAGATGCAAAAAAGGCAGTTGATGCAATGCATTGGCCCTTCATGATGGCAGCAGCTAGGATTCAGAAAAAATTCCTGGCATGGGTGGAGCTGCTTTGCAACAGGCCCTATGCGGCGGTGCAAGTAAATGGAGAACTATTGAATGAATTATCTATACAGGGGGGAGCCCATCAGGGGTGCCCTCTCTCTTATCTCTTATTCGCTCTCACACTGGAGCCTCTGGCCTGCTACATCCATCACAACCCACGGATGAAAGGTTTTCAGTCCATGAACTCAGTCCTAGAGGAAGAGAACATATTGTTGTATGCTGATGATATTCTTCTTTATATAACCAACCCACACACCTCTCTACCGACCATGTTTCACATATTTGATCACTATGGCAAACTTTCTGGGGTAAATCAATCCTTTATCATGAACAATCAGCATAGTCAGATCACTCCAAACTAAGGGCTCAGGCTGGTCGATTGAAAATAACTCAAGAGGGATTCCAATATTTGGGTATTTATGTGACATGCACTGCTGAGTGCAGTATTAACCATAATGTGGGCAAAATATTGTCCAACTTCGGAATAGACGTGAAGCATTGGAAGACACTTCATGGGTAGAGCTGCCATTTAAAGATGGTGACACTTCCTAAATTTCTAGATGCCTTTCAGGATTGCTACTTTAGACTACCAGATGAACTCTTTCTGAAAATAGATGAAGAGCTAAGATGTCTCCACTGGCACAAAAAAAATCTCAGAATCACCCTGCAGACATTGCAGAGCAATTGCTATAATAGGGGGATGGCTCTACCGGACCTTAAAGCCTACTATTGTGCATTGCATCGGCAGGTGATAAATGACTGGAGCAACATAGATGGGACACTCCCTAACTACTCACTGGAAAGAGTGCAATTCCACGTCAGATCCCACCTGCACTGTCTGTACGGGGACAGGGAAACCAGCCACCTCCTACCTGCCACACAGAGAGAAAACAATATGGCATAAGGCATTGCAAGGTATCGGCTGGGCAGGTAGGATCACACGAGAGACTCCTTTATGGATGAGAACAATGCTAGAGAGATCACTAAATTGAAAGGGTATCAAGGCTGGAATGACATGGGTATAGCCAAAGTAGGTGACCTATTGGTAGACTGTGATCTAATGCCCTTCTCCCCCTAAAAAAAGAACTCCACGCCCGTAGCACATAAAGCTATCAGTTCCTCCAATTGCAGCACACATGAAGGGCAGAACCCGTGCCGCTTAATCTACCGGAATATTGGGCCTTAAAGGTTAGACTGTTAATGAGGGAAATGCCGGAAAAAGCAGTCTCATTAATGTACAAGACACTTAACAATAATATGCCAGACACTCTTTCAAAACTGAGAGCTACCTGGAATGAAACGATAGACAAATTAGAAGATATAGGCCCTCATTACGACCCTGGCGGTTGGTGGTAAAGCTGTGGTAATACCGCCAACAGGCCTGCAGTAATAAATATGAAATTATGACCACAGCAGAAACAGCTCATACAGACAGCCACTTTAACACACCGACCACCAGGACGAAACCAACAGGCACCACAGCGGTAACCGACTACAGCCATGCGGAAGACAATGTTCCGCCCACTGTATTAAGACAAACCAGCCCGCCCCCTTTTCTGGGGCGGTACCAACAACTTCAAAAGCCTGGCAGAAACAGATTTCAGAAGTCAAAGGAATTACCTGTGGAGACTCAGGGAACCACCACTTTGCCATGGAGCTCAAGTTGCATGTGTTCCCCATGATCATTTACCTTCTGCTCCATTTCTAACACCAACACCGGCAAAGACGACCACGGTGAGTACTGCTGCCTAGCACACAGGGGAGAGGGGGAGGAAAAAGAGAGTGACACACACATGCAACACCCCACCCCCAACACCATACACATAACCAGATGCAGTAACATTACATATACACCCCGTACCCCTCAGGAATAATGCAAGGACAAAAGAAATTGATTAAAGGGAGTGTAATAAGATAAAATTGTATAAATACGTGCATCTCAATATAAAAAAGTACATACATATTTACAAAGTTGGGACACTGCCCAGTCCTCAATGTCCGTGGGCACAGGGCCACATCACATAGTCCAAGGCCCCACCTTACTCCTGCAACAACACGGAGAGAACACTGCAGGGGCAACAGGTCGAAAATAGAGAGGCACCACAGGGGGATGGGGAATGGGGCGGCACCTCAGCCGGAAGATGATACAACACCACTAGTCCTAGAGAGGGCAACATGCCCTGTGCTTGGTCCTGGGGAGTGCAAGGCCACAGTCCTTCAATTGGGTGATTTGCCCACTGCTTGGTCCTGGGGAGTGCAAGGCCACAGTCTTTCAAGTGGGTGATTTGCCCACTGCTTGGTCCTGGGGAGTGCAAGGCCATAGTCTCTCAAGTGGGTGATTTGCCCACTGCTTGGTCCTGGGGAGTGCAAGGCCACAGTCTCTCAAGTGGGTGATTTGCCCACTGCTTGGTTCTGGGGAGTACATGGCCACAGTCACTCAGGTTGGTGACTTCTTCAATTCGTTCTGGAGGGGGCATTGTGAACTGTGATGCAGATCTTGGGCAGTGCAAGGTCACAGTCTCTCACCTGAGTGTCAGACCCACAGGATCTGCTGGGGCCAGGCCACACAACAGCCCATGGAGGCAGCACTACACACTGTCCGCTGGCAGTGGTGGCTGCTCAGTGGTGGTAGTGGTGTTGCTGGTGGCAGTGCTGGCAGTGGTGGTGGAGGCTCCAGCCCTTCCCCTGCAGCCTCAGACGGCTGCCCACTGGGGCTGCTGCTGCTGGCAGTGGTGCTGGTGGCGGTGCTGGAAGTGGTGGGGGGAGGCTCCAGCCCTTCCCCTGCAGCCGCAGGCGGCTGCCCACTGGGACTGCTGCTGCTGGCAGTGGTGTTGGTGGTGGTGCTGGCAGCAGTGGGGGGAGGCTCCAGCCCTTCCCCTGCAGCCTCGGACGGCTGCCCACTGGGGCTGCTGCTGCTGGCGGCGGTGCTGGCAGTGGTGGGGGTAGGCTCCAGCCCTTCCCCTGCAGCCTCGGACGGCTTCCCACTGGGGTTGCTGCTGCTGGTGGTGGTGCTTGTGGTGGTGCTGGTGGTGGTGCTGGCAGTGGTGGGGGGAGGCTCCAGCCCTTCCCCTGACGCCTCGGACGGGTTGTGGTTTGGGCTCTGACTGAGTCCCAGCACCAGGCCTCTTGTCCTTAATGCCTGCTAGTGCAGGCCCTTTTCCCTTTCTTTCAGCAGCAGGGGATTGCTCCATGCCCTTCCTTTTAGCAGCTGGGGGTGTCTCCTTGCCCTTCCTTTCAGCAGCTGGGGGTGCCTCCTTGCCCTTCCATTCAGCACCTGGGGGTGCCTCCTTGCCCTTCCTTTTAGCATCTGGAGGTGCCTTTCTGCCCTTCCTTGCAGCACATGGTGCAGGCACCCTTTCAGTGTGGCTGGCTGGTGCCCGGGATCCTCTCCCACATGGAGTAGCTGTGGACACTACTGGGCCAGTGGACTGGGTGGCTGAGGTGCTTGCCTGGGTTTTGACCTCCCTGGCCTGATGTGAGGGACGGGGTAGGGGCAGGGAAGAGGCCAATTGTGGAGAGAAAAAGCTTCTTAGGGACATTGGGGCAGGAAGAGGGAGAAGGTTTGGGAATAGAGGAAGAGGGAGTGGTGGTAGGAGGTGTCACTCTGTTGTGTTTGGGTGCAGGTGCATGGGCTGGATGCTGTTGTGAGGTGGATGGCTATTAGGTGTCTGAGTGCTTGCATTTGTGTACTTTGGGAGGAGGAGGCACAGACACAGTGGGAGTGGACACAGGGGACATGTGCATGGATGTGGGGGTGGTGACTGCCATTCAGGGGCGTGTACTTTTAGGTGTGCTGGTGATGGTGGTAGTGGAGGAGGATGTAGTACATTCAGGTGTGAGTGGATATGCAACTGGGAGGGAGGTGGATGAGGAGTAGGAGGGGGCCACAGTGGAGGCAGTGGATGTTGGTATGTCTGCTTTTGGATGGTGTTTGTGTGAGTGCCTGTGGGATGAAGTGTGGTGCTTGTGTTTGCCATGTCCACTCTTGTGTGTTGTCCTGGGTGCATGCTCGTCTGACTGTGTGATTGGAATAGGTTGGGGTTGAGTGGAATGGGATTGGGGAGAGGAAGTTGGAGGGGGAGGCTGGAAACAGGGAAAATGGCTGCCATCAGGGAGGAGGCCAGAGCCTGGATTGATCTATGTTGGGCCGCCATGCCAATGTGAATGCTCTCTACGATTGAATTTTTCTGTCGCATTTGGGCTGCCAGCCCCTGGATGGCATTCAGAATGGTTGACTGCCCAACAGGGATGGATCGCAGGAGGTCAATAGCTTCCTCACTCAGGGCAGCAGTGCTAACTGGGGCAGGGCCTGAGGTGCCTGGGCGAAGGAGATGCCTACCCTCCTGGGTGAGCAGGCATGGGAAGCTGCTGAGGGGCTGCTGGGAGGGCTGTGCTGGTACGGGGGTGGCAGCTGTACCTGTAGCTGGGGTGGGCACAGAGGTGTCTGCCACCACCAGGGAGCTTCCATTGGAGGAGGAATCCGTGTCTGAACTCTCCCCTCCAACTCTCCGCCGTGGTGCTCCCCTCGCCCTCCGTCCCACTGGTGCCTTCACCCTTAGTGGATTCCGCATCCTGGGACCTGTGGGATGCAGTTCCCTCCGTCGTCAGTACCTCTGCTCCTCCGCCAGATGATGCTAATGTACATAAGGACAGGGAGACAAAACTAAAAAGGAGGGGGAGACACAAAGGATACACTTGGTCAATGGCACCAACAACACCACAATTGGCGTACACAACACACTCACACACATGGAACAGCCCTATGCACTGGGCAATGCACTACCAGTCACAATGCTAGTCACCAGCCCATGTATAGGGACACCTAACCCCAATTGCAGCATACCTGAGACCCACAGACTCCTGCCCAGTAGTGGATGCCTACTAGCTTGGTTGGAGTACTTTCACATCAGATCCCTGCCCAACATGGGACTGACCCTGCAATACCAGCCCTGGCCTAGGGCACACACAGGGCACCCACCCCACCAGGTTCAAGTTGTATATTGGGGCACTGTACTCAACCCCTTGTGGCTGCTGCAATGCCCCCAAGCACCCATCCAGCTCAGGATAGGCCACCGGCAATATGCAGGCCATAAGGGGGGGTCAGGGTTCGACAGGCACCCCTTCCTCGTTGGGAGGGCATCCCCAGCTGGGCCTCCGCAGTCTTCCATGCCCAGCGTCCCAGGTCCTCCCACTGATTCCGACAGTGGGTGCTCCGCCTGCTGTAGACCCCCCCCCAGGTCCACAAGTCCTTGGCGATGGCACTACATATACCCTTCTTTTGATGGGCGCTGACTTGCAGGGAAATGGACACAGGGAAAGGTATTAGTTTGACCGTCCTGCCTGTTACACTCATGGCCCACCATGCCCCTTCCTATTCCCATTAGCACAGACATGGCCCACCATACATGCAGCATGCTGCCCAGGACCCATCCACCACACACTCCCTACATGAGGCCTTTACACACATCACTCCATCCATTCATGCCCCATGCATCGTACTCACGGTGTACTCACCTGTTGGTCTGGAGGCCCATACAGCATTTGGTACTGGGGTAGGACCCCATCCACCAGTCTCTCCAACTCCGCCGAGGTGAAGGCAGGGGCCCTTTCCCCAGTCACACGAGCCATGGTCAGTTCCAGACATAGGTCACAGCAGCACATGCAGTGCAGGTCCTCTCCTGTTGAAGGTCAGGTAGCAAGTGAGTGAACAGATAGAAAATGGCAGTGACGTCCGCTGCGGTGCACACCGTCACCGCCGGCATACATCACCATTGGCCACTGTACCCCATAGAGCCCAATGTTATCTAATGAGGAGTGGCACAGCAGTTTTCGACCACCTCCCACAACGGCTCACAACATCAACAGAATTACCTAATTTCCAACTGTCCCTCCATACAGGACAGGTGGACGCTATTTCAGAGTGGGGGCAGGCCATGGATCCTAACTGTGTCACAGTACACAAATCCACAGTTTGGACATCTCCAACTAAATAACGTTACAATCACAACATGCATTGAACTGTAGTATTTGGAATTAAGAGATTATGAGCAGCTGCTCACCATTTTGCCCCATATAATGCAACCGTTGCGGATGAATAGGAGATGGAGACATACCCCCGTGTACAGGCCCCTGGTGGACTTGGCAACAATGGAGGACAGGCACATTATCCTCACCTATTGACTGGACAGGACCACAATCACAGAGCTGTGTGCCCAATTGGAGCCTGACCTAATCTCTGCTATTCGTCACCTCACCAGGATCCCCCCTCTTGTGCAAGTCCTATCTGTGCTCCATTTCTTGGCAACGTGTTCTTTCCAAGTGACAGTGGGCTTGGCAGCAGGAATGTCACAGTTAATGTTCTCAATAGTGCTTACCAGAGTGTTGTCTGCCCTGATTAAACACATGTGCAGCTACATTGTTTTCCCTCAGTTGGAGGACTTGGCCACAGTGAAAGCTGATTTCTATGCAATGGGACATATCCCCAACATTATTGGGGCAATTGCTGGAACACATATTGCATTTTTCCCCACTCTGACGAAATGAACAGGTTTTCAGAAATCAAAAGAGCTTTCACTCCATGAAAGTGCAGATGGTGAGCCTGGCAGACCAGTATATCTCCACGTCAATGCAAAATATCCTAAGTCTGCACATGATGCCTTTATCCTGAGGAATAGCAGCATCCCAAATGTGATGGCTCGACTCCAGAGGCACAGGGTGTGGCTAATAGGTGAGCCCTGGTTCCCACCCAGTATATGTTGGTGTGTGGGTATGGTGTGGGCCCTAAGGGTTAGTGTGTGACTAGCAGATGTGCCTCGATATTTGCAGGTGACTCTGGTTACCCCAACCTCTCATGGCTACTGATCCCTACGGACAAGGGCAGAGGAATGTTACAATGAGGCACATGGGCGAACAAGAAGAATTATAAAGAGGACCTTTGGCCTCCTGAAGGTCAGGTTTTGTTGCCTCCATCCGACAGGTGGATCCCTGTGCTACTCACCCAAGAAGGTCTGCCGGATCATCGTGGCATGCTCTATGTTGCACAACCTTGCCTTGTATTGCCAGGTGCCTTTTCTGCAGGATGAGGAGGCTGGAGATGACCTTGTGGCAGCAGTGGACCCTGTGGACAGTGAAGATGAAGAGGCAGAGGATGAAGACAACAGAAGTGCAATAATTTGTCAATACTTCCAATGAAACACAGGTAAGACAGTTTAAGTTTACATTTAATTGACAGTTGTGTGTTTGACATTGTCACTGTCAGGCTGTTTTTCCCACTTCTATGGCCACTCACTGTACCCTTTTGCATCTCTATTTGCAGATATTTGTGCCCCACTATCACTCCTGGTGTGATGACTGCAGTCAACAACAGGTCTTTCCTAAGCATCCATTACTGAACAGTTAAATTGCAATGTTTAAACCTGGAAAAACAAATACATACTTAAATCATTTGACATACTCCCTAATTGTATTTTTTCAAAGTGTGTTTGTTTAAGTGCAAAGAAGTAGATGGGGTAGTGGAATGGGCTGGGTTGATGATGGAGTAAAGTCCAGGATAGAGTCCAGTCTATTTGTATCACAGGTGCATTGTCCAAGGGGGCATAGGAAGGGGAGCAATGGCAGTTGAAGGTGGACAGGGTGACAGAGTGGGACACAAGGGTGACAATCAGGAAAGTCTTATTTCCTGGCAGGGGTCTTGGCAATAGTCTCTGGCTTCTGCCTGGATTGCAGGGAACGTTTGCAGGGTACTCCTCCTTCTGCAGGGGGGAGGGGTGCTGGTGCCCTGTTGTTCCTGTGGCGGGGCCTCCTTTCCACTGGTGGCAGCAGAGATGGAGGGCTGTTCATTGGTTTGGCTAGTGTTAGGGGCCCGGTGGTGTGCCACTGCCTCCCTCATAGTGTTGGCCATGTCTGCCAGCACCCCTGCAATGGAGACCAGGGTGGTGTTGATGTCCTTCAAGTCCTCCCTGATTCCCAGGTTCTGTCCCATCTGCAGCCGCATGTTCCCCTGCAACTTGTCCAGAATCTGGCCCAGCGTATCCTGGGAATGTTGGTATGCTCCCAGGATCATGTCGGAATCATGTCAGAATGATTTCTCTACTTAACGTTACCGGATTCTATAATCGTGCCTTGTGACAAATTGTACAGAAATGCTAACCAAAATATGATGTGCCCAAACTGCAGATCAGATCTTGTGTCTACATTGTTTCTACAAACAACTGGAAATTCCCTCTTGTGATACCCAAATAGCGATTTCATCAGATTCGCTATTTTGGAATTGCAATTTGGGAATTTCGTACATATGGGCGTTGCTGCACTGTCCTGCCAACTTTTTCCTAAATTTGGCCCATAATCTCTAGATAATTGTCTTGTAAAAATATGACCGAGTTTATTGATCTAATATTTAACAGAAATAATATCTTTCCGTATAATATCAAGATTGAGTCTCATAAATAAAGAGGGCCTACAAACATGAATTTAGTCGACTCATTTAGTGATCTCTAAAATGGCTTTTAAATGTATGTTCATTTAGCTATAAATGTAATCTTAAATATTTTTCTACGCTTCCATTAGATTTAGCAGTGAGATTTACTTTTGTAGACTTTTAAAAAATAAGGGGCATATTTATACTCTGTTTGCGCTGATTTTTTTCGACGCAAATTCGACGCAAAACTAACTCCATATTTATACTTTGCCGTTAGACGCGTCTAGCGCCAAAGTTCATGGAGTTAGAGTCATTTTTTGGCGTGAACACCTTCCTTGCGTTAATGAGATGCAAGGTAGGCGTTCCCGTCTTAAAAAATGACTCCCAGGCATGTGCGTGGTATTTATACTCCCGGGCAAAAATGACGCCCGGGAGTGGGCGGGGCAAAAAACCCCGCATTTGCGCCTCTTTTCAAACGCCTGGGTCAGGGCAGGCGTTAAGGGACCTGTGGGCTCAGAATGAGCCCAGAGGTGCCCTCCCCTGCCCCCAGGGACACCCCCTGCCACCCTTGCTCACCCCAGGAGGACACCCAAGGATGGAGGGACCCATCCCAGGGAAGAAAAGGTAAGTTGTGGTAAGTATTTTAAAAAAAACAAAATTGTGGCATAGGGGGGCCTGATTTGTGCCCCCCTACATGCCACTATGCCCAATGACCATGCCCAGGGGACAGAAGTCCCCTGGGCATGGCCATTGGGCAAGGGGGCATGACTCCTGTCTTTGCTAAGACAGGAGTCATGTTAATGGCGCCTGGGCGCCAAAACAAAATGGCGCAAATCGGGTTAAGACGATTTTTTTGCCTCAGCCTGACTTACCCCATTTTTGGACGCCCAAACGCCATTTTTCCCTACGCCGGCGCTGCCTGGTGTACGTGGTTTTTTTTCACGCACACCAGGCAGCGCCGGTCGGCTAACGCCGGCTAACGCCGGCTAATGCCATTCAATAAATACGGCGCCCGCATGGCGCTTCAGAATGGCGTTAGCCGGCGCTAATTTTTTTGGCGCAAAACTGCGTTAGCGCAGTTTTGCGTCAAAAAGTATAAATATGGCCCTAAGTTTATTGCAATGGTGCAGGTTTATGTTTCAGTCCAAGGTTGTGTACTGTTCGTATTGTGCATCGGGAGAGCGCCTGACAGAGAATGCGGTTTGAAAAATGTACCTAAACACCCACTGAAACACTTAAGGGCCTAATTTAGAGTTTGGTATACAAAGATACTATGTGAGAATGAGTGCTATATGAAGTAATACACTTGTAACAAAGCAGACACGCCACAATCGTGACAGAGCATCCCGTTTGCCAAACTCCAAATAAGACCCTTAGAACTCTTTTAAGTGAATGGATGATAATAGTCTGGTGGAATTCATATTCAGCCCCTCTTTTAAATTTGCAAATGTAGAAAAGTTGCCCCAATGTCATGGAGGTCAAACAGAGAGAATTCTAAAGAAACAGATCAAGCATTGACCAAGCGAAGTCCTCAAAGCTAGTTAGTAATCTTCCGTGTAGAAGCGTTAACCTCTGCCTGAAAGAGGAGTCACTCGTAATTGCTATCAACCAACAGACACCCTAACTGGCAAAGGGCTCTGTTTTTCTCGAACTTAGCAATCATGGAGTTCAGTAAGAATATCATTTAATACTTAAATGGAAAAAATATTGCCTTTGTGCGCCCTGTATAATTTATCAATTGTATTATTTGTATCTATTAATATTTGTTGGATGTCTGTAATTTTCCTCCCAGAGGAAGCAACAGCTGCAAGTCCAAACATAATATATTCACACAGTGCCTTGCAGCAGTGCCTAATTAACCATAGTCTAATTAATCATGGGCGCCTTGATTTATTTTAGCATTCTGAGCTAAATAAAAGAGTGACGTTATTACAGCAACAATCTGATTATCCACAGAATGTTGACCACTGAATGACACCCCATGATTCCCCATTAAGTCACTTATACTGAGAGGCTAATCACTTTCATACGAAGAAAATGTAGTGGAGCAAGCACAGCTTCCTTATAGAAAAACATACTTACACGAATCAACCTTTATGAAAGAGTGAAATTAAAGCATATAGGTCAGTTGTTCATGTAAATGTCAACTTTAGTAGGATTGAATCCAGTTTAACCCCTTCACTGCCTGGCCTTTTCCCCCTCAGATGCCAGGCCTTTTGCGCTTAGGCCCTCATAATGATTTGTTCACATAAGCCCCACGCCAAATTTGCATCCCTTTTTTTCCAACATTCTAGGGATTCTAGAGGTACCCAGAGTTAGTGGGTTTCCCTGAAGGAGACCAAGCAATTAGCCAAAATACAGCAAAAATGTTGTTTTATTTTTTTTAAAAAAGGGAAAAGGGCTGAGGAAGAAGGCTTGTGGTTTTCCCCTGAAAATGGCATCAACAAAGAGTTTGTGGTGCTAAAATCACCAGCTTCCCAGCATTCAGGAACAGGCAGAATTGTATCAGAAAACCAAATTTTTCAACACAATTGTGGCATTTCACTGGGACATACTCTATTTGTACTATTTTTTGTGCTTTTAGCCTCTTACCAGATAGCAACAGAAATGGGCATGAAACCAATGCTGGATCCCAGAAAGCAAAACATTTCTGAAAGGTAGTCAAAATGTTGAATGCAGCAAAGGGGCATTTGTATAGATCCTACAAGGTTTTCCTACAGAAAATAACAGCTGAAATAAAACATATTGAAATTGAGGTGAATAAAAACAGCCATTTTTCTCTACGTTTTACTCTGTAACTTATGTCTGCTGGACTCTTCTGGTTAGTGGGATATATAGGGCTTGTAGGTTCATCAAGAACCCTAGGTACCCAGAGCCAATAAATGAGCTGCACCTTGCAATGGGTTTTCATTCTATACTGGGTATACAGCAATTCATTTGCTGAAATATAAAGAGTGAAAAATAGGTATCAAGAAAACCTTTGTATTTCCAAAATGGGCAAAAGATAAGGTGTTGAGAAGCAGTGGTTATTTGCACATCTCTGAATTGCGGGTGCCCATACTAGCATGAGAATTACAGGGCATTTCTCAAGTAGGTGTCTTTTATATACACTGTCTTACATTTGGAAGGAAAAAACGTAGAGAAAGACAAGGTGCAATATCATTTGTTCTGCCATTCTGTGTTCCCCCAAGTCTCCCGATAAAATGCTTGTGACAGGAAACGCAACATGGACACATCACATTTTCACATTGAAATCTGACGTGTTTTTTGCAAAGTGCCTATCTGTAGATTTTGGCCTCTAACTCAGCTGGCACCTAGGGAAACCTACCAGACCTGTGCATTTTTTAAAACTGGACACTTAGGGGAATCCGGGATGGGGTGACTTGTGGGGCTCTCACCAGGTTCTGTTACCCAGAATCATTTGCAAATCTCAAAATTTGGCCCAAAAACACCTTTTCCTCACATTTCGGTGTTATTAAGTTCTGGAATCTGAGAGGAGCCACTAATTTCCTTCCACCTAGCATTCCCTAAGTCTCCTGATAAAAATGGTACCTCACTTGTGTGGGTAGGCCTAGCTCCCGCGACAGGAAATGCCTCAAAACACAATGTGGACACATCACATTTTCCCAAAGAAAAAAGAGCTGTTTTTTGGAAAGAGCCTAGCTGTGGATTTTGGCCTCTAGCTCTGCCAGCACTGAAGGAAATCTATCAAACCTTTGCATTTTTTAAAACTAGACACCTAGGGGAATCCAAGATGGGGTGACCTTTGGGGTTCTCACCAGGTGCTGTTACCCAGAATCCTTTGCAAACCTCAAAATATGGCCAACAAAACACTTTTTCCTCACATTTTGGTGATAGAAAGTTCTGGAATCTGAGAATAGACACTAATGTCCTTCCACCCAGCATTCCCCCAAGTCTCCCAATAAAAATGGTACCTCACTTTTGTGGGTGGGCCAAGTCCCTGTGACCGGGAAGAGCCCAAAACATGTCGAAATTGAGGGGGAACCAAAGCGGGTCCGGAAGGACAGTTTGAAAAAAAACATTTCTAGGCTGACAAGTGGGACAGAATTTTTATCGGTATAGATGAGACAATGCTTGGTGGTAGGAATTTTGTGGGTTCCTGCAGATTCCAGAAGGTTCCATCACAAAAATGTGAGAAAAATGTGTGATTTCCAACAAAGTTGAAGGTTTGCAGGGCATTGTGAGTAAGAAAATGGTGCAGGGTGCATGTGACGCACACCACCCTGGAATCACCCAGATGTTTAGTTTTCAGATGTGTCTAGGTCTTGTGGATTTTTCTACATGTCCCAAAGTCCAAAAAGTGCAGTCCTCACCATTCCAAGTGGGACTATTTTGAGAGTTAGCCAAGCTCTCATGGCCCAAATGTAAAACCAAAACCTAAAATAATCAAATGTCCTCTTGCTTGCTGTGTGATAAGATGTTTTAGTGTGCGGGGGGAAAGCTGAAAGACTGTTACCCCCTTCAGATGGGGTGGAGGCATAACCAGGCCCATACTGGTTGGTAGCCACCACCCCACTATTTTTTATTTTATTTTATAATTCCCTGGCTTTTATCAAACTTTCTGTCCCCTCGGGGTGTTGTTCAGGGGTAATTGCCTCATCTGCCCATTGGTGGGCAGAACAACTTTGGCCTCATTTATTTGGAGTGGGGGCATGGCCATACCTCCACTCTCTTATTTAAAAAAAAAAATCTTCCCTGGTCACTGGTGGGCTTTCTGCCCCCCTTGAAATAGGCCGATATGCCCCAAGGGGGGCAGATATGGCCAACAGGAATGTGCCCCCATGGGGAGCGACCCTTGCCCAAGGGGCTGCCACCCCAAACAAAACACACACAGACACACACCCCACTCCCTGGTGCCTAAGTGGTTTCTTCCCCCCCCCCCGGGTGCAGATCAGCCTAATAGAAATAGGCTGATCTGCCCCCCAAGGGGAGCAGAAATGGCCTAAAATAAATTTGCTCTGCAGGGGGGTGACCCTTGCCCAAGGGGTCGCTCCCCTTGCGTGAAATTGACTAAAAAAAAATCCCTGGTGCCTAGTGGGGGCAGAACGGCCTAATAAAAATAGGCCGATCTGCCCCCAAGGGGGCAGACTGGACTGATAAAAATAGGCAGATCAGAAATGGTCTAAATACAATTTGCCCCCCAGGAGAGCGACCCTTGACTAAGGGGTCACTCCCCATGTATAAATAAATAAAGTAAACAAAAAAAAATCCCTGGTGTCTAGGGGTTTCTGCCTCCCTGGGGGCAGATCGGCCTAATTATAATACTCCAATCTGCCCCCATGGAGGGCAGAAAAGGCCCAAAAATATTTTGCCCCCCTGGGGAGCAGCCCTTGCCCAAGGGGCCGCTCCTCTCATTCATAACTAGAGAACAGAAACAATTTCCCTTGTGTCTATTGGCATTTCTGCTGCCCGATCGCATCGCGATCCGGAGGCAGAAATGCAGAAAGAGACATGGAAGGAGAGGAATAGTCTTTCCTCTCCTTTCATGCCTCTCTCGCCCCCTCCACGTGATCGGAGGAGAAATGCTTTTGCATTTCTCCTCCAGTCCACGCTGGATGCTCAGCTTCCAGCGTGGAGGGTTAGGCCTCTGATGAGGTTAGCACGCGATACAGCGCTGACGTCATCAGATGCCACAGGGGTGTAAAAGGGGACGGGGTGGAAGGGGATGTGATTCCCCTTCCATCCCTGCCCAGGGGAGGGGGGTTCCAGGCCCTCGGGGGAGCGCTAGCGCTTCCACCGAGGGCTGGTGGCTGGACGAGGTGGTTCTGTCCCTGGTGCCTGAGCACCATGGCAGTGGTCGTAACCACTTCGTCCCGGGCACCCGAGGGGTTAATAAATGCATATCTAGATTAATAACATCAACTATATATTAGGATTAATGAAGAAATATATATATATATATATATGTGTATATATATATATATATATATATATATATATGAAAAAACAAACTGGTCCTGCTTCTGGTGCGCTCTTTCATGTTGGTGCAGGTGTGAGGAATGGGCCATTTCCTCTCATGAATCCAAAAACAAATAGTTGCAAAGAACTTCACCACCGCACTCCAGGAGGAAATTATTTCTTTTTATTGCAGTCAGGATTAAATCACCATCCTTCACCACTGACGCGTTTCGACCTACTGGTCTTGATCACAGTAACTTAGTCCTATCTCCATGTCCCCTATTTATAGTGTCTCTCCTATGACTCCTATTAGTGCATTGTGGGACATGTAGTCTATTAAAAATAAATTAAATGTTGTGCATTAAAAACCAAGCTCCCCACCACCACAGAACGTGCCCAACGCTAGTGTTGCAATAAAAATAAATAATTTCCTCCTGGAGTGCGGTGGTGAAGTTGCTTGCAACTGTTTGTTTTTGGATATATATATATGTATTTATAGATTTATGTCTCTTGTGAGCCAAAATGCCAAAATGTTTTTCCAATATCATTACTGACATATTATAAACACTGTTGGGTTCACCTTCATCTTGGCCAATGTTAATTTCATCAAGACTTCTGTATACATTTCTTCCCTCAATCCCCAAATTGTGGAATAAAATGGCCTGTTTGCATACAGCAGAAAACGTTTCACCCCCTATTGCAAGCAAATATGAATCAAATATTTGTTTCCACCTTTTTCAAGTTTCAACAGGTTTGCCTTCTTCAGAAAGAAAATGAGGAGGTTCAGGCATGTTGGTGCTTGAAATGATGTCTAGTAATATCCCAACTATCAACAATATTTAGTACTGACCTCTCACTTATTTGTCACCTCCAGCTTAATGTAGGTCAAATATTTTATCAACTGGTTCTACCATCACAAATATTCAACAAAACGTCCCCAACGTTGTGTTTGCTGCACAAAGTCAACGTTTGGAAAATAAAAAGAATGAGATAAAAATCAAAAAATCAAAAACAAAATTCTACCAGTTTACTCACTCTGCCATTGGCAATGTTCATGTCCAAGTACTCCTAGCAGTAATGAGTTATGCACAGCACTGTAATATTAAAGTGCGCAATAAATAACTTCTGGTCCCTGTAGCACATGTGTGGTGTGCGCTTCAGTGCGATAACAGGAATTCACACAATTGGATTTGTTGGAAAGTGGATTATTGGTAAGGGCAGGTAAGTACCTACACTTAGCAATAGGCCACTAACCTCCACTTAGGTCCAGGTAGGTCTCAATAAATTAAACCCAGCTCAACCCTTGGTATCTTGGCAACAAGCAGAAGGCTTAACCTGGGAGACAAGTGTGTAAAGCATTTAAAAATCACAAAACAGTAGATAAGTAATTCACAAAACACAATGAAAGTTTGACACAAATTTACAAAAATAGATTATATTTTTATCTTTATAACAACACCAAAATTATTAAAATCGGATAAGGGGAACCGGAGATATAATTTTTAAAATATAAATGCTTTTTAGCGCATTGAAGCAACTAGCGCTCAAAGGGTTAAAAAAAGTCACACTGGACAGGGACAAAGTCAAGAGTTCAGGCCACCCACAAGGTAACACTGTTACACTTACTTTCAGAAGTGTTTCTTGATTCAGGAAAGTGGTCCACAGCATCAGCCAAGTGTTTAGGGGCTCTGGTTTGCCTCTTGGTGTCTGGGACTACAGCTCCCACAATGCACCTCTTCAACTTATGCAGTTGCTCCAAACGTCTCCAAACTTCTGGCTCTTCTTCCAGAGGTCCTTTTTGGGTCCTTGAAGTGTCCACAACTTGATACAAGGTTCCGGAAGCTCTGAGTTGCTCCTAGGGAGTTGGGACTACAAATCCCAGAATGCACCAGGTCATAATCCTCAAATGGCCTCTGGAAGCTGGTCACGTGGGCTCTGCTTGCCGGACTTGATGCAGGGGAGTCTGGGCAGCTCCTTTGTACCTGTACCAAACAGGGAGTTCCTTCATTAAGCAGAAGACAGGCAAAGTCCTTGTATTGGTGAAGCCCAAGTGTGCAGCTGGTGCAGTCCTTCAGAGTGCAGTGTCCAGGTGCAGGTGAGGGGTCCAGCAGGGCAGTCCTTCTTCTTCTTTGTCTTGTTCTTGTAGGGATCTGAGGTGTGGGTGCATCACTTCCATATTTACCCTTGCTCCTGGGTAGAACGCAGGGGGTCCTGGGTATGCAGTCACAGGCAGGCACCTTCCCCATTTGATGACCACTTTCTGGGAAGTGTGGCAAAAATCAATCCCAGGGAGCAACATTCTTCAAACATCCAACATGGCTGAAAGTAATTTTTGGAGGTTAGATCTGGCTGAGCCCACCCACTGGTGTGGCTACAAATCTTAAACACACCCCCTTTTAATCTAAGCAATTGGACGCCTAATTGTCTGGGGTTGCAGGATGTGAAGGAAGTGCTGAGCTGCTTCAAAGATCCTTCCCTGCTGTTGAAGACCAGTTTGGATGTTCTCCCCTCTTCTTGTTTCACCATCTGCTGAGGGAGATCACCTCCCCAGGCATATCCTTTGTGTTCAGCCCAGGCCACGTCACACCTCATTAAGGCAGCCTGGCCAGATTGCCAGAGGCTGGTCAATCAGAGAAGGGCACTACAGAGCTGAAGTTGGCAACTTTCAGGCAGAGTTTTAAAACTCTTTACCTGAACTAGGTATATTAAATCCAACAATTGTAAGTTGTGGGAGTTATTATAACAATTGATTTGATATCAAACTCAAGGTATCTGGTACTTAAGGGGACTTTGTTAATTGATATAAAGCCTCCCCATTTAAGCTTATAGAGGCTATTCACTACAGTGAGGGAAAACATTTTTTTTGGCTATTTTACTTCACCAGGTCTTATAAAGCAATTTTTAGAAGTTCCTTGCTCATAGTTACATGGCACCCAACCATAGGGGCACATAAGGCACACCTTAGGGGTGACTTATATGTAAAAATAAGGTATTTTAAGTACTTGTAATTCCAAAGTCGAATTTGCATATAACTTTAGTCAAAAAGCAGCCAGCAAGGCATGCCTGCTTTTAAAATGACCCTGGGCACCTCCGCAGGGCACCTACGAGGGCAGTACCTATGCTAGGGTCCCTAAACCTGCATGCCCTACCATCTACTAGGGACTTAAAGGTAGGTTGACATAGCCAATTATAGCCTAATTTGCATACTCATTTTACATAGCACAGTCCCCGGGACTTGTTAGCAGTACCCAGAGCAGGAAAACACCAGCAAAAAGCAAAAAATGGGGGCAAAAAGTTAGGGGGCCTCTGCAAATAGCCCTGTTTTCTCACAGGAGTACAATTCCCTTAAGCCTGCATAGGCAAAAATGCACAAAAATGGTTCACTTCATGATTAATAGCTGAGTATTGAGTGTGCACACCAGGAAAACTCCACTTCAGCGCTAGCAGCTGATCATTAGTTGTGTGCATCACAGCCATTACAGGAGTACAGGAAGATTTCCCTTCATGACAATGTCACTGCGTCTGACAAAATGGCAGCCACCCACTTAGGGTCCAGTTGATTTCGTGCTGTGTTCATGTTCCATGTCATGCGGTGTTCTGCAGTGTTGCCGCATGACACAGCCCTGCGGGGGTGCTCTGGGCCGGGAAAGTCTTTTTCCTTCCCCAGGTTCTGATTCTTGAACCACCAGTGCATGGTTGAGGCACCATCGACAATGTCACCTATCAAGGTCGACTAGATCTTTGGACTTGGCAAAGAGTGTAGTAGTCAGAATCAATCAATCAGAAATCAATGACATTATACCATAAAACAATGTTAAACACCATAAACAATCAAAACTAAAACAAACTCCAAAGTGAATAAAGTTTCAAAGCTTTATTATAACCCCAAAGTCAACGTCACATATATGGTGTGTAAAAGTAAATTATAAACATACATAAAAATCATAGGCTGATCAAAATGTCTAAAAAGATTTAACCTACTAAACATCAATACTGTTAAACACTGCAAAAGAATGATGTCAATTAGCAACAACACAGGCCCATATTTATACTTTTTGACGCAAAACTGCGCTAACGCAGTTTTGCGCCAAAAGATTTAGCGCCGGCTAACGCCATTCTGAAGCGCCATGCGGGCGCCGTATTTATTGAATGAAGTTAGCCGGCGTTAGCCGCCGGCGCTGTCTGGTGTGCGTTAAAAAAAACGACGTACACCAGGCATCGCTGGCGTAGGGGGAAAATGGCGTATGGGCGTCCAGAAATGGTGCAAGTCAGGCTGAGGCAAAAAAAATCGCCTTAACCCGATTTGCGCCATTTTTTTACGACGCCCATCCCCCATTGAAATGACTCCTGTCTTAGCAAAGACAGGAGTCATGCCCCCTTGCCCAATGGCCATGCCCAGGGGACTTCTGTCCCCTGGGCATGGTCATTGGGCATAGTGGCATGTAGGGGGGCACAAATCAGGCCCCCCTATGCCACAATTTTTTTTTTTTTTAAATACTTACCTGAACTTACCTTAATGTCCCTGGGGTGGGTCCCTCCATCCTTGGGTGTCCTCCTGGGGTGGGCAAGGGTGGCAGGGGGTGTCCCTGGGGGCAGGGGAGGGCACCTCTGGGCTCATTCTGAGCCCACAGGTCCCTTTACGCTTGCCCTGACCCAGGCGCTAAAATCCGGTGCAAATGCGGGTTTTTTGGTCCCGCCCACTCCCGTGCGTCATTTTTGCCCGGGAGTATAAATACGACACATATGCATCGCAGTCATTTTTTAAGACGGGAACGCCTACCTTGCATATCATTAACGCAAGGAAGGTGTTCACGCAAAAAAATGACGCTAACTCCATGAACTTTGGCGCTAGACGCGTCTAACGCCAAAGTATAAATATGGAGTTAGTTTTGCGTCGAATTTGCGTAAAAAAAAACGACGCAAATTCGGCGCAAACAGAGTATAAATATGCCCCACAGTATCCACATTTTTGTTAGAATTTAAAGTAGTTCATGGTGACATCAGTAAGTCATAAAATTACAGTTTTCATAATCAATTTCAGATTTCACAGCTGGGTCATTCCTATCACTAACATGAATTTGGTCTTGCATGTGTGGGAAAGGGCTAACACATGCGGGCAAAAGCTAAAATAAAAGAAGGACAAAAATAATTTGGAAAACATTTAACTAAGGCAACTCACTAAAAATACCCTGGTGTAAATACCTAACTAAAAGGAAAACATGAAACCACATTTAGTTATACTGCTCCTCATGGGACAGCAGACAGTAGTAGTTCATCAAGCAGGACGGTCACCTTCTTCTGGAATCAGTTGACAGCAGCATCAGGAAAGTGCAGAACATTGGCTACACATAGGACAGAATCAGCAGTTCAGAATTAGTTGGCCATATTAGTACTGAATCATATAATAGAATTGGGCAATCAGGCTAAGATAAGAAAACTCATCTGGGACTTCAAGAATAAGAGAGTGACAACAGACTTAAGCAGACTCTGACAGAGTTATGAACAGCACCGAAACAGGGGAGAAGACAAACTGAAGACTGACTCCAACACTCATTAAAATATGCACAATCCTCTTGATTGGCCCTTCAGGTGGGCGCACTTCGTATGCCAGTTTTCAGCATCCAGTGGATGCAGATGGCACCACAAATTCTGCTTCTTTTCTAAACTTTCTCAGCAAAAATTAATTGTTCAATCTCATGACTTCAGACATTTTTGACTAAATATTACATTCACTAATCATTTGTTACTTGAAATCCTTTCTCACAACACACAATAAACTAAACCAATACATTTTTCATGAGAACTACAGGTTTCCTGTCTTGTTCGACAGCCAGAACAAATAGTGTTACATTGTTATTCTAAAACATGTTTCTTGCCTCCACTACAATAGGACATTCAACACCACCTTAGCTGCATTGAAAAAAAATAATTCAGGTGAGAGGGTACAAAATAAACAAATGATTTTCCATTACTGCTCAAAATGAATCCTTTCAGGCCTAGTCAAGCTAAGAAGCCTAAATACATATTAATACATTATATTGCGGACCTTACAATTCATATATGCAAGGCAAGTTTTTTATTGCAAACATCATTTATAACATGCTAAAGCAATTTAAACATGCAGTTATTTTTCTTCACGCATGCAATGCACGTTAATAAAACCCATTACCTCAATATAAATGGGTTTATTTCATATTCATTTTAATACTTCAATTATGAATCCACATTTAATAAAACAGTTTTAATGTTAGTTCATTTTAGTACTTTATTTAATATGACTGCAATATGCTGATGTTAAAACGTGGTGCACAATACGAATAGTGGCCACCATTATTCAAACGTGCACATTTTACAACTCATCTTATTTTCTGTGCTATGCTTTTAAATGTAGGTTAATTAGTCACCATATGTTAACTTCTATGCTACTAATATTTTAATACAAATTGATCTCTCTCAGCCGCAATGTTCAGTTGTTTGCTCCATCCCAGTAGGTACTCTGGTTCTACTACCTTTGTATTCTGACATCACTCCCAAGATTCTACAGATGACACTATCTGCTCTGTGGCCGGCTTAGAGAGCACATCTCACCACATGTTGCTTCCAGTGCAGGCCATTACGTGACCACATACAACTTGTTTTTGCTTTTTTCTCTTTTTGGATTTTTTTCCTGCTTCCATATTGGTGGTGATCTTTTTATTGAACTTCTCTTTGAGAACTCTTTTCTGCCTTGGAACTTTGCACTTGATTGCCATCATGTCTTAATCTGGAGATGCATCACCTGGAGCTGCTTTTGACTTAGGGAGACTGGAGAGCTACACAGTTGCTCAGTTGAGGCAGTTCTGCAAGACTCTTGCCTGTCCCAGTAAGGGCACCACCAGGAAGGAGAATCTGCAGAAGGCACTGAGGGCCTGGGTGACAGTCAAGGAGGCTGGGGGGCACACAGAGGAGGAGGCAAGGATGGGGAGGTGTAGAGGATACACAATTGTTTAGTGGAGGTGTCTGTTACACCTGGGGGGAAGGTCTTCGGGATAGGTAGCAGTGTGTCATCCAGAGGTCTGACTCCTGAGAAGTTACAGGACAGAGAGGCAGAGAGGGCTTACCAGTTGGAGTTAGAGACACTTAGGATGGAGCAGAGAAGACTGGACTTAGAGGAGAAAAAGATCATCTTGGCTTATGAGCTAATATTGAAGAAGCCGGAAGACATGAGGGCTGAATTCAGTTCAGTTGGTGGCAGTAACAATTCTATATTCAGTACTGAAGAAGTACACATGACCAGAGGCTTGGTGCCCAACTTGAAGGAGGGCGTTTACACACACCAGGAGGTTCAGGGGTATGAGGTAGCTCCAGGGATACGCAGGGTCCCTGAGGTGGATTGGGGAACTGGCATAGGGAGTCATATTCCTTGTAGTGAGAGGAGCACTCTACTGGCTCTAGGTGAGAGGGACAGAGAGAGGGGCACCCCCCAGGTAGAAGCCCTGGTTGTGGAGACGTCCCAGAAGAGTATGAGTTGAGTGCCAGGGACAGTCAGGTGCGTCTCACCAGTCTCAAGAGGGTGAAGTGGGGTACTTTTTCAAGGCTGAGTCCCTGGATGGTTGGGTGAAGGGTAGTTTGGTAAATTCATGTGAGGGGCTGTGTGATGTAATTGCTGGAGAGCATATGTCTAGTCCTTGTTTCCCGAGCTATGCCAACACCAGGTGGAGTGTGAGTTCTCTGACCTCAGGGAATTTGAACTGGAGACAGACCTCTGGGTGAGCACCAGACCGTCTGAAGAGGCATTTGGGGGGGTCCTGAATGGCGTGGTCTAGGTGTTTCCCAACCAGATGAGGTGGGAAAAGATTGCAGTGTCCTAGGTAGGTCTCAGTGTAGTGGGATGGGTGAGGGATCCCATGTCCAGGCTCAGAGGACTGAGAATGGGGGTGAGATGAGTCCGAGAGTGCCTGAGATCCGACCTGCATGGGCTTTGTGTCATAATCAGCCTCTGTAAGGAGGTGGTGCGTGTTGTTTCTCCAGCCGCAATGCGTCGATCTCTCAGCAGTGATGCAGGTGGAGCATTGATTTTAGCCACGAAGCCGCCGGCATGTCGTTTATCAGCGGCATTGCGGAAGGTGCTTCGAAAATTTCCCCGCATTGTGTTCTGTGTGTGGATTTACAGTGCTTGTAAGACAACTTCACCTTTCAATTGTCCAGGGACTGGATAGGGCACCACTTGGCAGGGCAGGAGTCTCAGCAGAGAGTCCAGCTGCTGGCAGGGGAAGTCTCTGATGGCCGGAGACTTCAACAACAGGATGCAAGCTCATTTTGAGCCCTTGGAGATTCTTCTCAAGCAAGAATGCACAACAAAGTCTAGTCTTTGTCCCCTTTCACAGGAAGAAGAAGCAACTGCAGGATAGCTCAACAAAGCACAGTCACAGGCAGGGGCAACAATTCAGGTCCCTCTTGATTCCAGAAGTGATCTAATTTTCAGGGGTTTTGGGTTCACTACTTATACGCTTTCTGCCTTTGAAGTAGGCAGACTTCAAGAGAAAGCCTCTCTTGTTTGTAAGATCCTGCCTTGCCCAGGCCAGGCCCTGGACACACCCCAGGGGGTTGGAGACTGCATTTGTGTGAGGGCAGGCACAGCCCATTCAGGTGTAAGTGACCACACCTCCCTTCCCCTCCAGCCCTGATGGCTCATCAGGATCTGCAGGCTACACCCCAGCTCCCTTTGTGTCACTGTTTATAGGAGAGGTTCAAGCAGCCCAACTGTCAAACTGACCCAGATAGGGAATCCACAAACAGGCAGAGTCACAGAATTGGTTAAGCAAGAAAGTGCCTGCTTTCTAAAAGTGGCATTTCCAAACACACAATCTAGAAACAACCTTTACCAAAAGATGTATTTTTAATATGCGAGTTCAGAGACCCTAAACTCCACATTTCTGTCTGCTCCCATAGGGAATATTCACTTTAATAATATTCAAAGGCAGCCCCCATGTTAACCTATGAGAAAGATTGCCCTTCCACAACCGAATTTGGCAGTATTTCACTGTTAAGACATATAAAACACATTAGTATATGTCATACCTTAAACATAAACTGCACCCTGCCCATGGGGCTACCCAGGGCCTACCCTGAAAGGTAGACAAAAAGATTGGACATGACCCTGCCAAAAAGGGCCAAGTCGAACACTCCTCAACCCCAATGAGCTCAGGCATCCATCAGTTCAGCTCCATCACTGTATTTCTTCTGACCATCGCGCTTGTTAAAGGTAACAAAAGCACTGACAATCAAGGGTTACCATTCATAAAACCCACACACAGTTCCTTGAATTATTTAAAAATTGATGGTCTATCCTTTTTCTTGTATCCTTTCTTGTATCCTTCTTCTTGGCCTTAAACCAGCAGGCCCTCGTCACCAATGTTAAGTTTAATGAACATATATAACTCCATGGTAAGATTTTAGAAGTTTAATTGAAGCTTACATCATATGACCACCAACCCAAGAGCCAGCAAACAAACTCCCCACTGATTATTTATTGTTCACATTTCAGAACCTCCATGGGCATAGGACACTATGATATCTCAAAATGATATACACAGTAACCTACACATAGCAACCTGATCCAAGCCACAACACTATAATAATAATGAGACATAATTGCACCATTATTTTACATAATATTTCAGTACAATACATTTTATTACAGATAGATGAACACCAGCTGCTAACTACAGGCCCCCTGATAAGATTTCATCTATCCTCCACTTGTTTCCCATAATTTATAAGTGAGAATAATGGGCTGCCTAGGAATTTAATGGTTCATCATATTTATGTCTGGCATTAGCCAAGACCTTTAGATTTTGATAAGGTTAAATGTCTGATAGATCTACTTGCAGGGGCTTCGAACCAGTCCTTTTCATCAACTGGTTCATTATTGTGCAATTTACATTTCACATTCGGTCACTAAGCAGCTTATTACTTACGGTTATGGGTCAGCCCACTTCAGCTGTTGGATGACTTCACTATGACTGACAGTGTTTCACAAGGATCACCTCTGTGTGCTTTTTTAGTTAAAAATTATTTTTTCTTTTTTTAATTGAATGAGGCCCAGCATTTATCCCACCAATACAATTATGGAAAAGCAAAACAAGCATTGACCCAATCTGAAGGCTGACAGCAAATCCAGGCTTTTGGCTTTGCCAATGATTGTTTTACATGTTAGGTTGGGAATTCATTCATTTATTTGATTGTTCCCCCATTTCCATTCAATCAAATCCATTTATAGTCCATATTAATATTTAATTGCATCTGAAATATCACCTATTTTTTTATTTTATATTTTTTTCTGATACATTTCTTCAGTGATGAAGTTGACTGTTAGAATACCTGGATGTATAAAATAAAGTGACACACCAGTTTTACTTCAGATACTCTGGATCTTATATGCTATACCAGTGTGCACTGAAAAAAATAATGAAGCATTCTGTAATTCCACAAAAAAGGTCTACCTGATGACACAAAAGAAGAGGAGTTGGCAATTAACCATTGTTACTGTCTAATAGTATTTGGGCAAAATTTCCTTAGAACGCATCCACTAAATTTCAACCAATATGGGCAACAAAAAGTCTATTATTTCTATCTCTATATACTGCCTGTCCATGCTACTGGAACTAGAATACAGTAGTTTGTGTCATCATTCCAACAGTTTATTTTTTTGACACAATCTCAGTGCTCCATGTAGGTTGCTAATAGTTGTTCAAAATAATCAGTAAAGGAAAAAAATGTTCAGCAGTTCACTTCAGAAATTTAACATTTAGCTTTTATGATCAATTTCTTTCTGCTACACTGTCTGGCATGACGTTGATGCCATATCAATACACTGAAAGCAAAATGGCATTTTCACCTACAAGCAATGACCATTCATCTACACTTGTACTTACTGATGTACAGTTCATGATAGAATTATTTACTACTGATGCGAGAATGCAACATATTTAAAAAATGGTGTTCTTAGAGTTATGTTCAGTGATCTCAGCTGGTATTCTCTTCCATATTTGGATTTTTTAATCACACACCTAGTATTTTCCAAACTAGGGGCCAGATGTAGGAAAGGATTTGCAACTCGCAAACGGCAAAAACTGCCGTTTGCGAGTTGCAAATCGCATTTTCCTATGCAGAAATGCATTCTGCGAGTCGGACCGACTCGCAAAATGCATTTCAGAATCGCAAATAGGAAGGGGTGTTCCCTTCCTATTTGCGATTCCTAGTGGTATGCAATACCATTTGCGACCGCATATGCGGTCGCAAATGGTGTTGCAGTTACCATCCACTTCAAGTGGATGGTAACCCACTCGCAAATTGGAAGGGGTCCCCATGGGACCCCTTCCAGTTTGTGACTGGACCCAAAAACATTTTTTCAGGGCAGGGAGTGGTCCAAGGGACCACTCCCTGCCCTGAAAAAATAACGAAACTAAAGGTTTCGTTTTTTTTTTTTAAGTGCAGCTCGTTTTCCTTTAAGGAAAACGGGCTACACTTAAAAAAAAAAAAACTGCTTTATTTAAAGCAGTCACGAACACGGAGGTCTGCTGACTACAGCAGGCCTCCATGTTTGCGAGTGCCCATAGTCGGTATGGGGCCGCAATTTGCGACCCACCTCATTAATATTAATGAAGTGGGTCATTGCGACCCCATACCGACTCGCAGACGGTGTCTGAGACACCGTTCTGCATAACATTTTGCGAGTTGCAAATAGCGAGTCGCTACGACTCGCTATTTGCAACTCGCAAAATGCTTCTTTACTACATCTGGCCCTAGGGGCCTTATTTAGAGTTTGGTGGATGGTTTTATCCATCACAGTGGTGACGGATATCCCTTCTGCCAAAATATAAATCCCATTATATCCTATGGGATCCATATTTCGGAAGGATGAGATATTGGTCATCGCTGTGACGGAGTAACCCATCTGCCAAACTCTAAATCAAGCCCTAGGTTTCTTGCTCACAGAGGGGAAATAGGAAGTGGCATTCATCCACACTTATATATGCTGATGTACAGTTCATGATATGATTATTTATTACTGGTGTGGGAAAGCAAAAAATGGTGTTACTAGAAGTACGTTCAAGGTTTTAGCTGGCATTCTCTTGCAATATTTGGATTTTTTAATCATACAACTGGTACTTTCCAGACTAGCGGGAGATTGTACCAAATGTTGTTGTGGTCAGAAAGAGGTCAGTTCATAGAATCAACCCATTTCCTACCAAAATAAAACACATTTTCGAATGTACACTTATTTATTCGGAAGAGGTGTATTTAGGGCATCCAAATTTCAGTTGTTGGAAGTGGCCCTTTCTGAAGGGTCATCCCCAAACGTTTTGCCTTCACTCCTATTTTTGCTGAATTTGTTTGTGTTGGCCACTGCTAACCAGTGTTAAAATGCCTGTGCTATCTTAATAAAACAGGCTTATATTGGCTTACACCTAATTTGTATTTTATATTTACTTATAAGTCCTGAGTAAAGAGGTACTACATGTGCACAGGGCATGTAAATTAAATGCTAATAATGGACCTGCAGTACTGATCCTGCCACCCACTTAAGAAGCCCTTTAAACATGTCTCAGGCCTGCCATTGCAGAGCCTGTGTGTACAACTACCATTTCGACCGGGCAAATTAAAAAAAAGTCAAGGCCCAAACCCCCCTTCGTAATACATATAAGTTACATCTAAAAAAAGGCCCTGGGCAGCTCAATGGCAGGATTGGACATGTACTTGGAAGTTGTAGCTGTCCTGGTAGTGCAAAACTCTTAAATGTAAGTGCATTTTCCAAATAGGAAGAGATAACTGATTCATGTTTGTTGTGTCTCAAATCCTAATTCAAAATCTTAATGTATGGTCAAGTTGGATTTTAAATTACAATTATGAAAATGCAACTTATAAAAAGTTGGTATTTTCTAGGGGTGGGTGGAGGTCGTGGAGTTCTACTCCATGGAATTCCTCATAGTTAGCTAAAAACTCAGTGAAATTCTGCTGAGTTCCACGTGCAGCGGAATGCCACCCAGAGCTGATGCTCCCCCTCGGTCTCCAGCTCTCCCTGCTGGCCTCAGCACCGTACCCCATAACACCACTTCCTCTCTCAATGTCTCTGAGGAGACAGGTTATTTTCAAGTGGAGCTCTGACTGCAAGTTTCCTTTTTTTTCCCCACACAGACCCCCCTTCACCTTGCCAGCCCAGGCATCCTGTTTGAGGCTTGCAGTGGGAGGATGTGATGTGTAACATCAGTTTAGAGAGTTTGATCTTTAGCACATACAGCTTTGATCTGTGGTTAACTGGCTTCCTCTCTGTCGGAAGAAAACTCATGTCACCTTGAGCACTGGTGGTTGCACGGCCTCTCCTGGATTATGCAATTTAAACGTTACCAGTTAGCACAAGGTACTACTTAAAAACCCTTTAAAAATGCTTTTTTGTGGGTTTCAACTACATTTTCCTTTGAAATGGATGAACAAAGAACAGGGGGAGTGGGTGAAGGGATGTAAAGGCTTGCATTGACAGATTTTTAAATACATAGTAACTGCACTGTTTGAAAGAGGAAGACCTTGCTGTGACTGAGCTATTGCCTCTGTTTCCATCTAAAAAAACAGGTTTTAGTAGAGCAAGACCTGATTCACTAAACACATTTAAGAACGTGGAAAGGCGGGTGTTCCTGACTGGTGTGAGGTAGGGTGAGGGTACCTGAAATCTGCAGCTGTGTCATGTGCAGTACCACCCCCTTACATGCAAATACTGTCCATGCCTAGTGCCCGCTCCCATATGCACACAGAAGGGAAAGCTGTCTGGGTCCAAGGTCCCCGTTGCCAGTGACCTGGCTGTCTGGCTCCCTCTGCCTCCTGTTCCTGGGCTGCTGAGGACAGTGAATGGAGGGAGACCTGCAACCAGAGCTGACAACGGAGCAGCCCTTCAGCATCAGCTTGCACCATCTCAATTTTGATTGGCAGAAAGCATTCGGTGCTAGTTGCAGGTCTTCTCTTCTTCTGCACGATGACCCGTGAGCAACTGTGGTAACATCAGCAGGAGGGTGGGTGGGATGGAGCAGGAGGTGATGCACTTAATAGCATACCGTGTGGCACCACTGGTGTGCCAGTAAACTCTGCTATGCGGCTGGCTGGTGGAGTTTTTTTTCCCAAACTCCACACTCTGCTTGGAGCGCGGAGTGCAAAAAACTCTGTGAACTCTGCCTGCAGAGCCGAGTTCACCACCCACCGCTAGTATTCTCTTGCCTTGGCCATTTGGCGCCTGCCGCTTGTCTTAGGACACATGACTGGGTGTAGTTGGCAGTTGGGATTTGGTTATTCCTTCTAGACCGCTACACACAATGGGAGCTTAAGTGTGACTAGCTGGGCCATCTCTGGTAGTACAGGAGAGAAGAGGAGGGAGGAGCTTGGCCCAGCCTCACTTGCACCTGAATAGGCTATGTCCTGTCTCCATACAAAGGGCTGCATACCCCTTGTAGTTAGTCTGGAGCCAAGGCAGGGAAGTCAGGATTTCTGTACATTTCAAAGGGATGTCTCTAGAAGCTTCGCCCCACTTCAAAGGCACAACTGTTTGTAAATAAAGGTCCTCAGACACCACCACTTCTGGACCTGTGGATACTCTACCAGCAAAAGGATTGCTGCTGAAATGACTGCCACTCTGCTGAACTGCTACTCTGATGAAGCTACTGCCTGGTTGTCCTAACCTGCTGTCTGCCACCCTGTTGCCTGGGGAAGAAGAACTGGACCTGCAACCTATCTTGAACTCAGGATCCCAGAGTGACTCAAAGGGCTTGTCTTCTGGCCCACTTATCTGAGCCTCAGGGAAATAATACTCTTCCCAACAGCTCGTTGACCCATCTTCAGTGGGTTCCTGGCCCCCAAATGGTACCACTCAGGTCCTGGGACCGTAGTGTGTCTCAGCGAGCTCTTAATTCAAGCTTTTGGCTCTTGGTGACAGCATATGGGCCCATTCGCACCAGAGCTGCGCCACTCACATGGAAAATCAGCATGTGCTGCATCAAGTCTGTCTTTTCACACAGTAACCATCTATCTCCTGAAAAGGACATCCAACGGAAAATACCGGTCTGCCTCTCTGGGAAATCCATCCTGTTCCTCATGCCACACCGACCATCGTCAGAGACATTTTCCTTGCTCCGGGTGACTTTCTTCAATGCAAATAAGACTCTCTGCACAAAAGTTGAGAAGGTAAACCTTCAGCAGGACTAATCTGGGAATTTATCCAGCCAGCGCTCCATTGCGGTTCACTTGAACTTTTGACTTTGACCAGGTCCAGTTCAACCAAATATTTGTGGTTGCCGCTTTTTGCTTTTAAGCACTACGTTGCACTCCATTCTTTAAAAACTCATAACTCCAGTTCTACTGATTGGATCTTTGTCAATTTGCTCTTGGTCTTCCTTTGTCATTAAATTAAACTCAATTTCTCTCTCCTTTTTTTTATGGTATTTTCACTGTTCTACTGTTTGAAGGGCTGCACACATACTTCACACATTGTCTCTAAGTTAAGCCTGACTGCTCTATGCCTAGCTACCAGAGGGTTAAGCATAGATTCATTTGGGGTTGCTTGTGCCTTACCCTGCCAAGGGTTGTGAATGTTGCTTGAACTGGGCTCACACCCTAGTCAACTAGAAAACAAGAGCCTCAATTATTACAGACTGGCGCATTACTCACAATGCACCAGTTTGCTAGCGCCCACCTGTACCCTCAAACGACACTGTGACAGCACTGTATTTAAAACACAACATACCATAGCGCTCATTAGCACAGGTGCATCAGAATTTCTGATGCAGTTGTGGCGCTTTGCTCGACTAGCTATAAAAATGTTGACTCTAGTCCAGCAAAGTGTGGGGCCCATAGAACAAAGAGCGTCACTTTAACGTCTACTCTGAGCAGACATTAAAAAATGACTCTACAATGATTCAGTGAATTCTTGCGGGGGAATGCCTTCCTGGTATACATTATCTCTGGCACAGGTATAATGTGGCGCAAGGATTTACAAACTGCTGCAATGATACCATTGAGCCAGTTTGTACATATGGCGTAGGGTGGGCAACTGTTGTGAAAGTGATGCAGCAGTGGTGCAAGGGGATTGTAACTGAGCCCCCTAATTTCTAAACAGCAATGCAATGTATGAATGTTTTGAGACTGAATTACTGTTGCTCAACATTGATTTTTTACCAACACCTTAAAGGCGGTGGTAACCATTTGCAAATGGGAAGGGGACCCCATGAGACTCCTTCATCTTTGAGAATGTTTAACAAAATATTTATAAGAGCAGGCTGTGGTCCCATGGACCACTGCCTACTCATAAATAATGAAATAATCCCATTTTCCTTTTAACCCCTTCTGTGTTGAGGGTGGGTGGGGGCTGTCCTCCAACACCTTACTCATGTGCCAAGGATGGCCCCTTTACGTCCACTGCATAGGAGCAGGAAATCCCACTGGTGCAGGCACCAGAGGGATTTCCTTTCTCCAAAAGGAGCCTCAGGAAGTGGAGAACAATTTCCCCACCTCCCAAGATTCTTTTGGGTTTTCATTGAAATGAAGATCAGAGCGTGCAGTGCACTGACATAATTTCAATAAAACTGATAGTGAAATGAGCTGATTGGCTCATTTCATTTTCCCTTCCTCGGTGCTCAGAGAGCTATCTCAGCCCCTTGTGCAGGAAGGCAGGGGAGAGACATCTCATTGGAAAGGGGAGAACCTCCCAAGTGGATCCCTGCTGGGAGATTGTCCAAAGAGGGGGATCCCCACGCAGGGATCCACCCACTATGCACCAGGAAGGGGGGAGTAGCCCCTTGTGCAAAGGCTTTTGCTCCCCCAGAGAATTTTGGTCGTAGTCAATCTTTCTGCCCCCCTGGGATGCAGATGAAGGCAACAGCCTCCAATCTGTCCCTTTGATGTGGGTGGAAATCCCACTACGATATTAGGGATTTGTTTATTTTGTTAAAGTAGGGGTAGGGCGGGCCATGATGGCCCAATCAATAGCCCCACACAAAAATACATTAGTACAGCCTTTCTGCCCCAATGGGGGCAGAAACCCCAATAGCACACCAGGATTTTTTTTATTAGTGTAGTGGTGGGGGCTGGCCATGATGGCCTTGTCAATGCCCACACTGCAAAAAAAGTGGGCACAGTCTTTCTGCGCCCCCCCCTTGGGGGCAGAAAGTCCACTAGAACACCAGGTATTTTTTTATTTAATTAGTGTAGGGATGGGGCAGGCCTGCATGGCCTTGTCAATGCCCCAAGCCCCCCAAAAATGGTCACGGCCTTTCTGACCCCCCCTAAGAGGCAGAAAGCCCACTAGGAGGCCATGGATTTGTTTTGTCTATTTAGTGTGGGGGCAGGCCATGATGACCTTATTAATTCCCCACCTGAAAAAAATGAGTCTTTTTGCCCCTCCTGGGCCACAGATGGGGACAGTAGTCCCCAATCTGCCACCCAGGGGACAGAAAGCCCACTAGCACACCAGGGAATATTTCTTTCATTATTAGTGTAGGGGTGGGGGCTGGCCTTGATGTTCTTGTCAAGGCGCCTCACGAAAAAAGTTGGCACAGTTATTTCCGCCCCCCCTTGGGGGTTAGATTGGGCAAGAGTGCCCGATCTGCCCCCCGAGGGGTCAGAAAGCCCACTAGGACACCAGGGATTTTTTTATTTATTTAATGTTGGGGTGGGGGAAGGCCATGATGGCCCTGTCAATGCCCTCAACCCTCCAAAAAATGGGCAAAGTGTTTTATGGAGGCAATATCTCCTGATCTGCCCCTGGGGGAGGCTGAAAGCCTACTATGCACCGAGGAGTATTAGAGGTGGGGCCTACCCAGAATGGTCATGGCAATGCCCCCTGCCCAGCAATTTATGTCCACCCTGCTGACTAAAGAATATCATCCCAATGGCAAGGAAAAGGAGATTTGACTCTTTTGGGTGTTGATTTCACATCAGGCCATCAGAGCTTGGTTAACTCCCATTATTGTCCCACTTGCAATGGTGAGCAGCAGTACTTTTTGGGCTTTGGTAGGCTGCTATCTGGAAAAACCTACCACACCCTTGGTATGCACACTGTCTGCTATGGCTGACAGTACCTATTCCAAGGGTGCAGTGTACGACGGCATTGACCTCGGCTCCCTGAGGAAGTCCAGACCAATGCCACCACACTGTTTCCACTGTTCTGACAAGCTGGAACATCGCAATATGCTGTTTTTGCCTGTCAGCCCAGTGGAAACATCGTAATACGATGGTGATGAGGCCATTGGCTGGACCTCCGCCTCATCAACACCATATTGAAGCTCTGAAGGTTCATCCGTCAAACTCGTAATGTGCCCCTTAGTCAAATGAATTATGTTTTGGTTAATCCAAATTTCTGAGTGTGTTCTAGTAACTTAAATCTGTGAATTAATAGTTTTAGCGAGTACACCTGTGCTTGTCTGATAGGGATTTATGGTAAGTGTGAGGATTTTTAGTAGCCCAAATACAATAGCTAAGGTGATTGGATTCAATGTAGCATTTACTATCAATACACCTAATTGATGTTTCATTGATAATATATATTCAAATGTACAGGTTACGAAATTCAGATACAATAATATTTTTACCTACAAGGTAAATTATATTGATAATTTATAAATAGAAAGGTGAATGACCTTTTGATACCTTTTAAAATATAAAACTTTAAAGATATGCAATAGAAAGTGTTTGAGATAATTATCAAATAAAATATTGGATAAATCTTCCTCTTACTTGTCATCCTTTATACATTGGCAGTTAATTGCAGAACACTTGTGATTGATTTAAGACTTCTTTATAATGAAAATAAAATCAAATGTTGTTTTAATGAGTGTGCTTCATTTCCCACTGGAATTTATAGGAAGAGGGAAGGAAGGATTTTTTTCTGGAATTGGAGCTCAGATATGATGTTTAACCTGTTTCATGCATGTGTTGGACAATGGTTGACACACGCACACCCCCCTGATGCGACTGCCAGCCATTGGCTGACACTAGGGAGGATTAAAAAGGGATCTTCCACTGCTTGCAGGATTCTCTTTTTTTAAAGGGGGGAGATGCAGAATCACTTTCACATCAAACTGTTCAACATACCCATCCATCTGTAATGTCAGCACACCCCGGGCCTTTATTAGTATATAGTAGGGGGTCCACGCAAACCTGGCTCCTTGGGCCCAAGGGTGCCCCGGGGACCAACACCTCCCTGGAGCTTTGTATGAGTAATAGAAGGGACTGTATGGATTCCACTCCTGTTTCTGCTGTAGCCCCAGGGATTGCTACCTTCCTTGGGTGTACTTTATTGATTTGGAAGGGAGTCCCATACCCTCACACCCTCTTTCTGGCGATATACACCCAGGGACTACCAACTCCAGGGGCGTGGCTAAATCATACAAAGGGACGGGGATTGTGTAACCCCCTTCCAGGGCCATTTTCAGACCTGGGGACCAACTCCTTTGTGGGGTTAACCCTTAAAAACAAAGGAGAGGGTCCATGTGGGCCCCCTTCCTGGACCCACTCACTGCCACGGGGACTGCCATCCACCAGTACTGGCTCCTTCTATCTCCTGAGGTTCCCACCCTCGAGAGATAGCGGTTTGCTTTCATTTGGTGGGAGCTTAGAGAGTTTCTGTCAAGTGAGAGCAAGCAGCAACTCCTACTCCAGGAATCGGGAGCAGGAAAACTTCTCCCACTCACTGGGAGCAGAGTTTTCATATGTTTCCCTGCCTGCTGTCAAGTGGGCAAAGAAACAGATGAAAGGATTGCTCCTGCACAATGTGCTGGCGTGCAATGTGCTGCCAAGCACCAATTGAGGCACCCCTGCACCATGGTCCAAGGGTGCCTGCGTTGTAAGCAGGATTGTTTTTTTGGGCAGGGAGGGTGACCTTTCTACACAAAAACAATCCAGAGAGACATTTTCCTCTTTCTGTGTGCAGCAGAATGCAGTACAGATAGAAAGAGGAAGTAATGAGGAGAAATAAAGATGTTTCTTTTTTTATGATTCACCTGGAGAGGCATAGGATTTTTATGCATTCTCAAGTCTTCCAGTAATGATAAATCTGGGATTTGTGCCAAAATCCATGGGTGGATGCGTGGGAAAACCCACGCTCCACCCATGGAAAGCCTTCGCAGGGCAGAGTAACAAAATGAAGTGATTTGTGCTGTGTTGCAACACAGATTTATCAACCAGACAAGGCTATGCAAGTTGGCCTTGTGTGGCTTGATAAATCAAATTAAGAGGGCAATGCATGCCTTTAATAAATATGTCCCACATTCTTTAGTAGTACCACCATAAGAGATACACAGAAACAGCATGAGGATATTGAATGTGGTTGTGGACTTTGCACTGGCACCATTTTAATCTCTGAACCCAGTACTAAAACGAACCATAAGCGTTTCAGCATCTAAAGGGTGTTTATTAAACTAGGCAACGCTGAGTCTGCACGTGTCCTTGAGAATGTGGAATCCCATCGAACATTTAACTGAATATGCCATTTTGAACATTCCAACTGAAAGGAAAAAGACTATTAAAAAGTCTTTCAAGAGTATCTTGGAAACAAAAAAGGCTTTTTCACGACAATATTACTTTTAAAGCATACTTACAAGCACTACAGGTATAAACGTCTGTGCATAAAGCAAACTAAATAATGACAGACTGGGAAAAGCAGGGGGAACCGAAGTTAGCTGGAGGCTGATTGCCATTCGGAAAGCCAATACACCAACATTTCATTATGTCAGTTACCAAGGTCACCTCATAAGAAATGGCAGTCCCTGCTTTGTCGAACGCTGGAAATATGTGATTTAAAAATGTGTATGATTTTTTCTGTCATTCTTTGTGTTTTCAGCTACCTCCCAAAAGAGCTTATTGATGGTGATAAATGACCGTACGAGTCAGCCGGTCATTCCCCTGACAATGTCGCTATAGTAAAAGTCACAAAAGAAGACTTTGAGAAGCTCAACGGTTTAGTTTTTGACGAGCAGCAAACATTTAAAATTATTTTCTTTACTAAGATAATGTTTGAAATCATTCACAACATGTCTTACAAGATGTCATGTTTGGATTTAGCGTTCTTCATTTGGAAGCTATCATAAACCTGTCAATTTTGACAACATATACCCATCCAAATTATCATTTGGATTTATTTTGTTTTAGGTTTTTGATAAAACACAGGCTTCTCTCCAAGAACGAGTGGAGCATTTTTCAAAACGGATTTCCGTATGTAGCATAGATATATCAAACATGGATGGCCCAATTATCAATGCCCACAAAAACACAAGAAGTTACTAGGCAAGGGTAATGCCAGTGTGTAAGCCGTGTGAGACTATTTAACATATACAAATGGCATCTGCATGCTCTGGTGCACACTTTGGGTCCTGTGACAGCATGCTTCAAATGCCCAATAATGCACAGGTACCACGGGTATACACTTTCTTTTCCTCACAATCTTCACTCTTCAAAAATGGGAGGAGGTAGGGAGGAAACAGAGTGGCAAAAACAGATTGATGCAAAACACACACCTCCTATCCAAGAAAGGTAATCTACCAACAGAAGTGTTCACAAAAAACTCACCTACACTAGCACTACTCCAATACCAGGCAGAGGGAAACATCTACGATCTGGCTATGAAGCGAGCCACTTACCACAATCAGGCAAAATAATAGATTTACACGGGAAGTGACACAAATCATCAAAAATGATTTCTTATGAAGACAGGTTAATTGTAGCAAATGGGTATAAGCAACACGTCATGTGAAACCATCATGTAAAAATAAAACAGCACGAAAGCGAAATACACCTGAGTATGAATAATTCACAATCATATGAAGCAAATATGACATTTGTGCTATATACAGGTGTACAAACCATCGAAAAATGTCGTTACCGTAATATAGTTGCATTTATATTGGGATTACCAAAATATCGTTGCTTAAATATCCCACATGAAAATATCATTTGTTTTATTTAATGTTATTATTATTAAAATATTGCTGTACATATTAGCGATGAATGTAATATCACTTCTTTCTAGGTTTTTCGTATATTAACTTTAGTTTTTACCACACACACACACACACACATGATTCAGCGGAGAACCGCCTTGTTTACGGGTGAGTTAGTTATGTTTCAAACATCATTTCTTAAATGCTTAATTGCTTATAATTTGAAACAAGCATTGTTAAATGCAGTGGTTTAGCCTATGTGATTAATAATAAGCTGGCATTCGTCAAGAAACACCACAGTTATAAGGAGTCTGTCTGTAAATAAGTTCATGAAAGGTACTCTACGAAGATATACCCCATGATTTGACTTTGAGTGTCGCGCAGGGTGAGTTGAGAAGCTATTGCCTCTCGATTCTAGTGTGAGAAGCATGCTAGACATTTGCAACTTGTCCACCGCGAATCACACACGATGACCTAGGCCGCACTGCAGCTTCTAGTTGTGAGTGACTATACGGAATTGTAGGTGCGCTGCTCTCATCTTATCGTTAAAAGGCCGCTACATCAGCGGACTCCTGTTCTGCCTCTCATGGTCGAGGCTGACCCGGAGATCCACCGGTCGGGATTTCTAGGTTGGATCGGGAAGAAGAGAGGAGTGAGTATTAAAGGCCAAGAGACCAATCACCTGTGCAGTAGTATCCCAGGAGCACAGTGTGATTCACCAGGGGGAAGGAAGCAACACCTTCTACATGCTTGTCATGTAAATTGCAAACCTTTAACAATATAGGGCCATATTTATACTTTTTGACGCAAAACTGCGCTAACGTAGTTTTGCGTAAAAAAAATTAGCGCCGCCTGGAATGCGTGAAAAAAAATGACGTACACCAGGCAGCGCCGGTGTAGGAAGTTGGCTCTGTATGTGCTATTTCAAAGTAAGGAATAGCATGCACAGAGTCCCAGGGTTCCCCTTAGAGGTAAAATAGTGGTAAAAAGAGATAATACTAATGCTCTATTTTGTGGTAGTGTGGTCGAGCACTAGGCTTATCCAAGGAGTAGTGTTAAGCATTTGTTGTACATACACATAGACAATAAGTGAGGTACACACACTCAGAGACAAATCCAGCCAATAGGTTTTGTTATAGAAAAAAATATATTTTCTTAGTTTATTTTAAGAACCACAGGTTCAAGTTTTACATGTAATAGCTCATTTGAAAGGTATTGCAGGTAAGTACTCTAGGAACTTTGAATCATTACTTTAGCATGTATACTTTTTACATAAAACACAATAAGCTGTTTTAAAAGTGGACACAGTGCAATTTTCACAGTTCCTGGGGGAGGTAAGTTATTGTTAGTTTCAACAGGTAAGTAAGGCACTTACAGGGTTCAGTTCTTGGTCCAAGGTAGCCCACCGTTGGGGGTTCAGAGCAACCCCAAAGTTATCACACCAGCAGCTCAGGGCCGGTCAGGTGCAAAGGTCAAAGAGGTGCCCAAAACACATAGGCTATAATGGAGAGAAGGGGGTGCCCCGGTTCCAGTCTGCCAGCAGGTAAGTACCCGCGTCTTCGGAGGGCAGACCAGGGGGGTTTTGTAGGGCACCGGGGGGGACACAAAGTAGCACAGAAAGTACACCCTCAGCAGCGCGGGGACGGCCGGGTGCAGTGTGCAAACACGCGTCGGGTTTCCTTCAGTTTTCAATGGGAGACCAAGGGGTCTCTTCAGCGATGCAGGCAGGCAAGGGGGGGGCTCCTCGGGGTAGCCACCACCTGGGCAAGGGAGAGGGCCTCCTGGGGGTCACTCCTGCACAGAAGTTCCGTTTCTTTAGGGGCTGGGGGCTGCGGGTGCAGGGTCTTTTCCAGCCGTCGGGAAATGGAGTTCAGACAGTCGCGGTCAGGGGGAGCCTGGGGATTCCCTCTGCAGGCGTCGCTGTGGGGGCTCAGGGGGGACAACTTTGGTTACTCACAGTCGTAGAGTCGCCGGAGGGTCCTCCCTGAGTTGGTTGTTCTCCACCAGTCGAGTCGGGGTCGCCGGGTGCAGTGTTGCAAGTCTCACGCTTCTTGCGGGGAGTCGCAGGGGTCTTTAAATCTGCTCCTTGTAACAAAGTTGCAGTTCTTTTGGAGCAGTGCCGCTGTCCTCGGGAGTTTCTTGTCTTTTTCGAAGCAGGGCAGTCCTCAGAGGATCCAGAGGTCGCTGGTCCCTTGGAAAGCGTCGCTGGAGCAGGGTTCTTTGGAAGGCAGGAGACAGGCCGGTAAGTCTGGGGCCAAGGCAGTTGGTGTCTTCTGGTCTTCCTCTGCAGGGGTCTTTCAGCTCAGCAGTCCTTCTTCTTGTAGTTGCAGGAATCTAATTTCTAGGTTCAGGAAGAGCCCTTAAATACTAAATTTAAGGGCGTGTTTAGGTCTGGGGGGTTAGTAGCCAATGGCTACTAGCCCTGAGGGTGAGTACACCCTCTTTGTGCCTCCTCCCAAGGGGAGGGGGTCACATCCCTAATCCTATTGGGGGAATCCTCCATCTGCAAGATGGAGGATTTCTAAAAGTTAGAGTCACTTCAGCTCAGGACACCTTAGGGGCTGTCCTGACTGGCCAGTGACTCCTCCTTGTTGCTTTCTTTGTTCCCTCCAGCCTTGCCGCCAAAAGTGGGGGCCGTGGCCGGAGGGGGCGGGCAACTCCACTAAGCTGGAGTGTCCTGCTGTGCTGTGACAAAGGGGTGAGCCATTGAGGCTCACCGCCAGGTGTTACAGCTCCTGCCTGGGGGAGGTGTTAGCATCTCCACCCAGTGCAGGCTTTGTTACTGGCCTCAGAGTGACAAAGGCACTCTCCCCATGGGGCCAGCAACATGTCTCTAGTGTGGCAGGCTGCTGGAACCAGTCAGCCTACACAGATAGTCGGTTAAGTTTCAGGGGGCACCTTTAAGGTGCCCTCTGTGGTGTATTTTACAATAAAATGTACACTGGCATCAGTGTGCATTTATTGTGCTGAGAAGTTTGATACCAAACTTCCCAGTTTTCAGTGTAGCCATTATGGTGCTGTGGAGTTCGTGTAAAACAGACTCCCAGACCATATACTCTTATGGCTACCCTGCACTTACAATGTCTAAGGTTTTGTTTAGACACTGTAGGGGCACAGTGCTCATGCACTGGTACCCTCACCTATGGTATAGTGCACCCTGCCTTAGGGCTGTAAGGCCTGCTAGAGGGGTGTCTTACCTATACTGCATAGGCAGTGAGAGGCTGGCATGGCACCCTGAGGGGAGTGCCATGTCGACTTACTCATTTTGTTCTCACTAGCACACACAAGCTGGTAAGCAGTGTGTCTGTGCTGAGTGAGGGGTCTCCAGGGTGGCATAATACATGCTTCAGCCCTTAGAGACCTTCTCTGGCATCAGGGCCCTTGGTACCAGAGGTACCAGTTACAAGGGACTTATCTGGATGCCAGGGTGTGCCAATTGTGGAATCAAAAGTACAGGTTAGGGAAAGAACGCTGGTGCTGGGGCCTGGTTAGCAGGCCTCAGCACACTTTCAATTCAAAACATAGCATCAGCAAAGGCAAAAAGTCAGGGGGTAACCATGCCAAGGAGGCATTTCCTTACACAACCCCCCCCCCCCCAAACGAAAGAGGATGAGACTAACCTTTCCCAAGAGAGTCTTCATTTTCTAAGTGGAAGAACCTGGAAAGGCCATCTGCATTGGCATGGGCCGTCCCAGGTCTGTGTTCCACTATAAAGTCCATTCCCTGTAGGGAGATGGACCACCTCAACAGTTTTGGATTTTCACCTTTCATTTGCATCAGCCATCTGAGAGGTCTGTGGTCAGTCTGAACTAGGAAGTGAGTACCAAAGAGGTATGGTCTCAACTTCTTCAGGGACCAAACCACAGCAAAGGCCTCCCTCTCAATGGCACTCCAACGCTGCTCCCTGGGGAGTAACCTCCTGCTAATGAAAGCAACAGGCTGGTCAAAGCCATCATCATTTGTTTGGGACAAAACTGCCCCTATCCCATGTTCAGAGGCATCTGTTTGCACAATGAATTGCTTGGAGTAATCTGGAGCTTTTAGAACTGGTGCTGTGCACATAGCTTGTTTCAGGGTGTCAAAGGCCTGTTGGCATTCTACAGTCCAGTTTACTTTCTTGGGCATTTTCTTGGAGGTGAGTTCTGTGAGGGCTGTCACAATGGATCCATATCCCTTCACAAACCTCCTATAGTACCCAGTCAAGCCAAGGAATGCCCTGACTTGAGTCTGGGTCTTTGGAGCTACCCAGTCCAGAATAGTCTGGATCTTGGGTTGGAGTGGCTGAACTTGGCCTCCACCTACAAGGTGTCCCAAGTAAACCACAGTTCCCTGCCCTATCTGGCATTTGGATGCCTTGATAGAGAGGCCTGCAGATTGCAGGGCCTTCAAAACCTTCTTCAGGTGGACCAGGTGATCCTGCCAGGTGGAGCTGAAGACAGTAATATCATCAAGATAAGCTGCACTAAAGGGTTCCAGCCCAGCAAGGACTTGATTCACCAACCTTTGGAAGGTGGCAGGGGCATTCTTTAAACCAAAGGGCATAACAGTGAACTGATAATGCCCATCAGGTGTGGAGAATGCTGTCTTTTCTTTTGCTCCAGGGGCCATTCTGATTTGCCAGTACCCTGCTGTTGAGTCAAAGGTACTTAAGAATTTGGCAGCCCCTAATTTGTCTATGAGCTCATCAGCTCTAGGAATGGGATGGGCATCTGTCTTGGTGACAGAGTTGAGACCTCTGTAGTCCACACAAAACCTAATTTCTCTCTTTCCATCTTTGGTGTGAGGTTTGGGGACTAAGACCACTGGGCTAGCCCAGGGGCTGTCAGAGTGCTCTATTACTCCCAATTCCAGCATCTTGTGGACTTCCACCTTGATGCTTTCCTTAACTTGATCAGACTGTCTAAATATTTTGTTTTTGACAGGCATGCTGTCTCCTGTGTCCACATCATGGGTACACAGGTGTGTCTGACCAGGGGTTAGGGAAAAGAGTTCAGCAAACTGTTGCAGGACCTTCCTACAGTCAGCTTGCTGTTGGCCAGAGAGGGTGTCTGAGTAGATCACTCCATCCACTGAGCCATCTTTAGGGTCTGATGAGAGGAGATCAGGGAGAGGCTCACTCTCAGCTTCCTGGTCCTCATCTGTTACCATCAACAGATTTACATCAGCCCTGTCATGGAAGAGCTTAAGGCGGTTTACATGGATCACCCTCTTGGGGCTCCTGCTTGTGCCCAGGTCTACCAGGTAGGTGACCTGACTCTTCCTTTCTAGTACTGGGTAAGGGCCACTCCATTTGTCCTGGAGTGCCCTGGGAGCCACAGGCTCCAGAACCCAGACTTTCTGCCCTGGTTGAAATTCAACCAGTGCAGCCTTTTGGTCATACCACAACTTCTGGAGTTGTTGGCTGGCCTCAAGGTTTTTACTTGCCTTTTCCATGTACTCTGCCATTCTTGAGCGAAGGCCAAGTACATAGTCCATTATGTCTTGTTTAGGCTCATGAAGAGGTCTCTCCCAGCCTTCTTTAACAAGAGCAAGTGGTCCCCTTACAGGGTGGCCAAACAGAAGTTCAAAGGGTGAGAATCCTACTCCCTTCTGAGGCACCTCTCTGTAAGCGAAAAGCAGACATGGCAAGAGGACATCCCATCTCCTTTTGAGTTTCTCTGGGAGCCCCATGATCATGCCCTTTAATGTCTTGTTGAATCTCTCAACAAGGCCATTAGTTTGTGGATGATATGGTGTAGTGAATTTATAAGTCACCCCACATTCATTCCACATGTGTTTTAGGTATGCTGACATGAAGTTGGTACCTCTGTCAGACACCACCTCCTTAGGGAAACCACTCTGGTAAAGATACCAATGAGGGCCTTGGCTACTGCAGGGGCAGTAGTTGACCTAAGGGGAATAACTTCAGGATACCTAGTAGCATGATCCACTACTACTAGGATGTACATATTTCCTGAGGCTGTGGGAGGTTCTAGTGGACCAACTATGTCCACACCCACTCTTTCAAAGGGGACCCCCACCACTGGAAGTGGAATGAGGGGGGCCTTTGGATGCCCACCTGTCTTACCACTGGCTTGACAGGTGGGGCAGGAGAGGCAAAACTCCTTAACCTTCTGGGACATATTGGGCCAGTAGAAGTGGTTGACTAACCTCTCCCACGTCTTGGTTTGTCCCAAATGCCCAGCAAGGGGAATATCATGGGCTAAGGTCAGAATAAACTCTCTGAAACCCTGAGGCACTACCACTCTCCTAGTGGCACCAGGTTTGGGATCTCTTGCCTCAGTGTACAGGAGTCCATCTTCCCAATAGACCCTATGTGTTCCATTTTTCTTGCCTTTGGACTCTTCAGCAGCTTGCTGCCTAAGGCCTTCAAGAGAGGGACAGGTTTCTTGTCCCTTACACAACTCTTCCCTTGAGGGTCCCCCTGGGCCCAAGAGCTCAACCTGATAAGGTCCCAGCTCCATAGGCTCAGTTCCCTCAGAGGGCAGAACTTCTTCCTGAGAAGAGAGGTTCTCTTTTTGGTGTTGTGTTGCAGCTGGTTTCCCAGCTGACTTTCCTTTTCTCTTGGTAGGCTGGGCCATTTTTCCAGACTCCAGCTCTACTTTTTCACCCTGTGCCTTGCACTGTGCCCTAGTCTTGACACACACCAGTTCAGGGATACCCAGCATGGCTGCATGGGTTTTCAGTTCTACCTCAGCCCATGCTGAGGACTCCAGGTCGTTTCCAAGCAAACAGTCTACTGGGATATTTGAGGAGACCACCACCTGTTTCAGGCCATTGACCCCTCCCCACTCTAAAGTTACCATTGCCATGGGATGTACTTTAGTCTGATTGTCAGCATTGGTGACTGGATAGGTTTGTCCAGTCAGGTATTGGCCAGGGGAAACCAGTTTCTCTGTCACCATGGTGACACTGGCACCTGTATCCCTCAGGCCCTCTACACTTGTCCCATTAATTAAGAGCTGCTGCCTGTATTTTTGCATGTTAGGGGGCCAGGCAGCCAGTGTGGCTAAATCCACCCCACCCTCAGAGACTAATGTAGCTTCAGTGTGACACCTGATTTGCTCTGGGCACACTGTTGATCCCACTTGGAGACTGGCCATTCCAGTTTTAGCTGGATGGGAGTTAGAAGTGGTATCTTTCTTGGGACAGGCCTTGTCTCCAGTTTGGTGTCCAGACTGACTACAGTTACGACACCAGGCCTTTTTGGGATAAAAGTTTTTACCCTTGTACCCAGAATTGTTTTGTGAAGAGGCTCTGGGCCCACCCTCCTGTGCAGGTTTTTGGGGGCCTGTAGAAGACTCTTTACTATCTTTGTTTTTGGCTGTCTCACCACCTTTCCCCTGGGGAGGTTTTGTGACCCCTTTCTTTTGGTCACCCCCTGTGGAAGTTTTGGACACCCTAGTCTTGACCCAATGGTCCGCCTTCTTTCCCAATTCTTGGGGAGAAATTGGTCCTAGGTCTACCAGATGCTGATGCAGTTTATCATTGAAACAATTACTTAATAGGTGTTCTTTCACAAATAAATTGTACAGCCCATCATAATCATTTATACCATTGCCTTGAATCCAACCATCTAGTGTTTTTACTGAGTAGTCTACAAAGTCAACCCAGGTCTGGCTCGAGGATTTTTGAGCCCCCCTGAATCTAATCCTATACTCCTCAGTGGAGAATCCAAAGCCCTCAATCAGGGTACCCTTCATGAGGTCATAAGATTCTGCATCTTTTTTAGAGAGTGTGAGGAGTCTATCCCTACACTTTCCTGTGAACATTTCCCAAAGGAGAGCACCCCAGTAAGATTTGTTCACTTTTCTGGTTTCACAAGCCCTCTCAAAAGCTGTGAACCATTTGGTGATGTCATCACCATCTTCATATTTAGTTACAATCCCTTTGGGGATTTTCAACATGTCAGGAGAATCTCTGACCCTAGTTATGTTGCTGCCACCATTGATGGGTCCTAGGCCCATCTCTTGTCTTTCCCTTTCTATGGCTAGGATCTGTTTTTCCAAAGCCAATCTTTTGGCCATCCTGGCTAACTGGATGTCCTCTTCACTGGAGTTATCCTCAGTGATTTCAGAGAGGCTGGACCCTCCTGTGAGGGAGCCAGCATCTCTGACTATTATTTTTGGAGTCAGGGCTTGAGAAGCCCTGTTCTCCCTAGATAGGACTGGTGGAGGGGATTCTTCCTCCAGTTCACTATCATCCTCCTCTGTGTTATCCACAGAGGGGTTGGCTCTATCATATTCTGCCAACAGCTCCTGGAGCTGTACTTTGGTAGGTCTGGAGCCCATTGTTATTTTTCTTATGTTACAGAGTGACCTTAGCTCTTTCATCTGGAGATGGAGGTAAGGTGTGGTGTCGAGTTCCACCACATTCATCTCTGTACTAGACATTATTCTTCTAAAAGTTGGAATGCTTTTAAGAATCTAAAACTAGTTCTAGAATCTAATTCAAACTTTTACAAACTTTTAAACTCTAAAAGAAATGCTAACAGGGACTAACACAAGGCCCTAGCAGGACTTTAAAGAATTTAGAAAAGTTTAAAATTGCAAAAATCAATTTCTAATGACAATTTTTGGAATTTGTCGTGTGATCAGGTATTGGCTGAGTAGTCCAGCAAATGCAAAGTCTTGTACCCCACCGCTGATCCACCAATGTAGGAAGTTGGCTCTGTATGTGCTATTTCAAAGTAAGGAATAGCATGCACAGAGTCCCAGGGTTCCCCTTAGAGGTAAAATAGTGGTAAAAAGAGATAATACTAATGCTCTATTTTGTGGTAGTGTGGTCGAGCAGTAGGCTTATCCAAGGAGTAGTGTTAAGCATTTGTTGTACATACACATAGACAATAAATGAGGTACACACACTCAGAGACAAATCCAGCCAATAGGTTTTGTTATAGAAAAAAATATCTTTTCTTAGTTTATTTTAAGAACCACAGGTTCAAATTTTACATGTAATAGCTCATTTGAAAGGTATTGCAGGAAAGTACTCTAGGAACTTTGAATCATTACTTTAGCATGTATACTTTTCACATAAAAAACAATAAGCTGTTTTAAAAGTGGACACAGTGCAATTTTCACAGTTCCTGGGGGAGGTAAGTTATTGTTAGTTTCAACAGGTAAGTAAGGCACTTACAGGGTTCAGTTCTTGGTCCAAGGTAGCCTACCGTTGGGGGTTCAGAGCAACCCCAAAGTTATCACACCAGCAGCTCAGGGCCGGTCAGGTGCAAAGGTCAAAGAGGTGCCCAAAACACATAGGCTATAATGGAGAGAGGGGGTGCCCCGGTTCCAGTCTGCCAGCAGGTAAGTACCCGCGTCTTCGGAGGGCAGACCAGGGGGGTTTTGTAGGGCACCGGGGGGGACACAAAGTAGCACAGAAAGTACACCCTCAGCAGCGCGGGGGCGGCCGGGTGCAGTGTGCAAACACGCGTCTGGTTTCCTTCAGTTTTCAATGGGAGACCAAGGGGTCTCTTCAGCGATGCAGGCAGGCAAGGGGGGGGCTCCTCGGGGTAGCCACCACCTGGGCAAGGGAGAGGGCCTCCTGGGGGTCACTCCTGCACAGAAGTTCTGTTTCTTTAGGGGCTGGAGGCTGCGGGTGCAGGGTCTTTTCCAGCCGTCGGGAAATGGAGTTCAGACAGTCGCGGTCAGGGGGAGCCTGGGGATTCCCCTGACCGCGTCGCTGTGGGGGGTCAGGGGGGACAACTTTGGTTACTCACAGTTGTAGAGTCGCCGGAGGGTCCTCCCTGAGTTGGTTGTTCTCCACCAGTCGAGTCGGGGTCGCCGGGTGCAGTGTTGCAAGTCTCACGCTTCTTGCGGGGAGTCGCAGGGGTCTTTAAATCTGCTCCTTGTAACAAAGTTGCAGTTCTTTTGGAGCAGTGCCGCTGTCCTCGGGAGTTTCTTGTCTTTTTCGAAGCAGGGCAGTCCTCAGAGGATCCAGAGGTCGCTGGTCCCTTGGAAAGCGTCGCCGGAGCAGGGTTCTTTGGAAGGCAGGAGACAGGCCGGTAAGTCTGGGGCCAAGGCAGTTGGTGTCTTCTGGTCTTCCTCTGCAGGGGTCTTTCAGCTCAGCAGTCCTTCTTGTAGTTGCAGGAATCTAATTTCCAGGTTCAGGGAGAGCCCTTAAATACTAAATTTAAGGGCGTGTTTAGGTCTGGGGGGTTAGTAGCCAATGGCTACTAGCCCTGAGGGTGAGTACACCCTCTTTGTGCCTCCTCCCAAGGGGAGGGGGTCACATCCCTAATCCTATTGGGGGAATCCTCCATCTGCAAGATGGAGGATTTCTAAAAGTTAGAGTCACTTCAGCTCAGGACACCTTAGGGGCTGTCCTGACTGGCCAGTGACTCCTCCTTGTTGCTTTCTTTGTTCCCTCCAGCCTTGCCGCCAAAAGTGGGGGCCGTGGCCGGAGGGGGCGGGCAACTCCACTAAGCTGGAGTGTCCTGCTGTGCTGTGACAAAGGGGTGAGCCTTTGAGGCTCACCGCCAGGTGTTACAGCTCCTGCCTGGGGGAGGTGTTAGCATCTCCACCCAGTGCAGGCTTTGTTACTGGCCTCAGAGTGACAAAGGCACTCTCCCCATGGGGCCAGCAACATGTCTCTAGTGTGGCAGGCTGCTGGAACCAGTCAGCCTACACAGATAGTCGGTTAAGTTTCAGGGGGCACCTCTAAGGTGCCCTCTGTGGTGTATTTTACAATAAAATGTACACTGGCATCAGTGTGCATTTATTGTGCTGAGAAGTTTGATACCAAACTTCCCAGTTTTCAGTGTAGCCATTATGGTGCTGTGGAGCTCGTGTAAAACAGACTCCCAGACCATATACTCTTATGGCTACCCTGCACTTACAATGTCTAAGGTTTTGTTTAGACACTGTAGGGGCACAGTGCTCATGCACTGGTACCCTCACCTATGGTATAGTGCACCCTGCCTTACGGCTGTAAGGCCTGCTAGAGGGGTGTCTTACCTATACTGCATAGGCAGTGAGAGGCTGGCATGGCACCCTGAGGGGAGCGCCATGTCGACTTACTCATTTTGTTCTCACTAGCACACACAAGCTGGTAAGCAGTGTGTCTGAGCTGAGTGAGGGGTCTCCAGGGTGGCATAATACATGCTGCAGCCCTTAGAGACCTTCTCTGGCATCAGGGCCCTTGGTACCAGAGGTACCAGTTACAAGGGACTTATCTGGATGCCAGGGTGTGCCAATTGTGGAATCAAAAGTACAGGTTAGGGAAAGAACACTGGTGCTGGGGCCTGGTTAGCAGGCCTCAGCACACTTTCAATTCAAAACATAGCATCAGCAAAGGCAAAAAGTCAGGGGGTAACCATGCCAAGGAGGCATTTCCTTACAGCCGGCGTAGGGGAATATGGAGCTTGGGCGCAAAAAAATGGGGCAAGTCAGGCTGAGGCAAATATTTCGCCTCAACCCGATTTGCACCATTTTTTTCGACTCCCAACCCCCATTGAAATTACTCCTGTCTTAGCAAAGACAGGAGTCATGCCCCCTTGTCCAATGGCCATGCCCAGGGGACTTCTGTCCCCTGGGCATGGTCATTGGGCATAGTGGCATGTAGGAGGGCACAAATCAGGCCCCCCTATGCCACAAAAAAATAAATAAAAAAATACTTACCTGAACTTACCTTAATGTCCCTGGGATGGGTCCCTCCAGCCTTGGGCGTCCTCCTGGGGTGAGCAAGGGTGACAGGGGGGGTCCCTGGGGGCATGGGAGGGCACCTCTGGGCTCCTTCCGAGCTCACAGGTCCTAACGCCTGCCCTTACCAGGCGCTAAAAAACGGCGCAAAAGCGGCTGGACGTCATTTTTTTTGACCCGCCCACTCCCGGCCGTGAATTTTGCCTGGGAGTGTAAATACGGCGCACATGCCTCGGAGTAAATTTTTTAGACGGGAACGCCTACCTTGCATATCATTAACGCAAGGTAGGTGTCCACGCAAAAAAATGACGCAAACTCCATGGACTTTGGCGCTAGACGCGTCTAACGCCAAAGTATAAATATGGAGTTAGTTTTGCGTCGGAATTGCGTAAAAAAAAACGACGCAATTCCGGCGCAAACAGAGTATAAATATGCCCCATAATGTTTACCTGGCTAAATCTGTTCATATGGTTAAGCCACAACACACTTCAGAACTAAATTGAACCGAAGTCTCTAATTCAGTGCTCTCTCTTTTGGGCCGACTCCGTTTCAATGTTGCAGTCTTTTTAAATGGCAATGGCACAAATAAGTACGTGTACCAGAATGCAGTGTGTGGTTGGATGAAACAACAAAACACTTGGCTGTGCTACCAATGATATTTCATGTGATCTCACACATCTTTCTAGTCCTTACCTCAGTGACTAACACGTGTAGTTCGATATCGAGATCATACAGAAGACAATGTCCCACTCCTTTCTACAGTAGAGGTGAGGATTAAAGGCCAAGAGACCGATTACCTGCACAGTAGTGGCCCAGGAGTACAGTGTGACTCAGCGGCTTATGACATGCACTGCAAAGTGAGAAAAACAGCAGTGCTTTATGATCAAAGCCTCGCAGGTGGCTGACGTTGTACGATTGCACACAGGGCAAGCATATTTTGTGTAGGGATTTCAGTTAACATAACATAAAAGTTTCCATAGATCTAAGAAGTAGATCCGGCGTTGGGGCAGCCATGATCTACAGACCGCTACAGCTATTGAAGACGACGGGTAAAAACAAGCATTGGCCTCGCAACAAAAAGATGCACTAGAGTGGATGCCTGCTTTGGCCCTGGGAGGATTGGTGAGTGTGTATTGCCCTGCAGGATTGGTGAGTGCAGAAATCAAAGCAGATGAACACAGTACTTGGGCTCCGGGATGCTGATAAAAGCAAACACACAAGGACAAGCATTGGTGAATGGAATAAAATAGTGTGACAGCCAAGTGAAATGGAGGAAAAGTAAGTGGCAAGCACAGGGGCCAATGAAAAAAAGGGGCTGGGATCTCAGCCCCTTTTAAGATTTATTTATGCACAGCACAAGCACTATGCAGGCAAAACCCCAAATGGACAAACTGATAATGTGTGACAAACATAGACAAGCATTTGCAATGCAATGGGTCTCACATTTGCTGAGTTAGAGTTATTGGCATTGTAAATTAAAACCTGGATTTTTCTTGTCACATAAATTGGTCAGCTCTTCATAATTCCAGTGGCCCTGCATATAACTAAATCAATTCCATTTATCTTCTTCTTCTATCTGCATACAAAAAATGAAAATGTTGCAAGGATGGCAGAAGAGTGCACGTGAGGCAGGTGCACTGTGCCAAACAATAATGCTATTACTTGGAATTACATATCATAAATACAGAGCTGAAAACCTATATTTCAACCATGCTTGGGGATGAATCCTAGAGCTAAGGAAAAGTAATGTATTTATTTACCTGTCAATTTGATTACAATGTAGTGTAGGGCGGCACTAGTCACAACAAGGAAATGCATTATGGATAGTAAATGACTTGGGTCATAAGTCAAATGTGGGTTCCTCTCTTCAGTAAACAATGGTGTCCCCCTATGTTATTAATACCACTACGAGCCAAAAACACAAGGAACAAATGACAGATGTCGTACGATACTACTGCCTCTGCAGTGTACCCCGTGCAGAATGCAGCAACATTTAGTGCACTATATCTGAATAAAAAAACATCGGCAGGATGTCCCATTTGTAAATGTAGCAGAAAGTCGAAATGCCCTACAAAAACAGGAGAATGGCGATCTTTTTATGAAAAAAGAATGGAATAAAGAACATAGGGCCAGATGTAGCAAGGCATTAGCGCCTCGCAAACGGCGAAAAACGCCGTTTGCGAGGCGCTAATGCCTGTGCGCGATGCAGAAACACATTTTGCGAGTCGGAACCGACTCGCAAAATGTGTTTCCGACTTGCAAATAGGAAGGGGTGTTCCCTTCCTATTTGCAAATCGCACCGCGATGTAAGTTGATTTGTGACCGCAAAAGCGGTCACAAATCAACTCTCAGTTACCATCCACTTGAAGTGGATGGTAACTCATTCGCAAACGGGAAGGGGTCCCCATGGGACCCCTTCCCCTTTGTGAATGATCACAAAAATAATTTTTCAGAGCAGGCAGTGGTCCAATGGACCACTACCTGCCCTGAAAAATACCGAAACAAAAGGTTTCGGTTTATTTTTCAAAGTGCAGCTCGTTTTCCTTTAAGGAAAACGGGTTGCACTTTGAAAAAAAAAGACCTGCTTTATTGAAAAGCAGTCGCAAACATGGAGGTCTGCTGACGACAGCAGGCCTCCATGTTTGCGAGTGCCCATAGTCGGTATGGGGCCGCAATTTGCGACCCACCTCATTAATATTAATGAGGTGGGTCATTGCGACCCCATACCGACTCGCAGAAGGTGTCTGAGACACCTTTCTGCATGTGGTTTTGCGAGTTGCAATTTGCGAGTCTCTATGACTCGCAAATTGCAACTCGCAAAACCATACTTACCTACATCTGGCCCATAATATCAAGCGCTAAAACATTAAGAGTGCTAACACAAGGACTTAGGGCCAGATGTAGGAAGGCATTAGCGCCTCGCAAAGGGCGAAAAAAGCAGTTTGCGAGGCGCTAATGCCCTCACGCGATGCAGAAACACATATTGCGAGTTGGTACCGACTCGCAAAATGTGTTTCAGACTCGCAAATAGGAAGGGGTGTTCCCTACCTATTTGCGAGTCGCACCGCAATGTAAGTTGATTTGTGACCGCGAAAGCGGTCGCAAATCAACTCGCAGTTACCATCCACTTGAAGTGGATGGTAACTCATTCGCAAATGGGAAGGGGTCCCCATGGGACCCCTTCCCCTTTGTGAATGCTCACAAGAATATTTTTTCAGAGCAGGCAGTGGTCCTATGGACCACTGCCTACTCTGAAAAAAACCGAAACTAAAAGGTTTCGGTATTTTTTCTATTTGCAGCTCGTTTTCCTTTAAGGAAAACGGGCTGCAAAGAGAAAAAAAAAAACTGCTTTATTGCAAAGCAGTCACGGACATGGAGGTCTGCTGTCTCCAGCAGGCCACCATCCCCGTGAGTGCCTAGACTCGCTATGGGGTCGCAAACTGCGACCCACCTCATAAATATTTATGAGGTGGGTCTTTGCGACCCCATAGCGAGTCGCAGAAGGTGTCTGAGACACCTTTCTGCATTCGCTTTTGCGAGGTGCAAATTGCAAGTCGCAGGGACTTGCAATTTGCACCTCGCAAAAGGGAACCTTCCTACATCTGGCCCTTAGAGAGCAGCGAACAATAATTTGTGACAGGAACAATTACGAACATGAATGCTGTGTTCTCTTTGTATTCTCTGTGTGCAGGGTGCAGCCACTGGGCACGTAAACCCCGTTATTAAGAGTTTATTGTAAAAAATGATGAATGATGCATAATGTCCAGGCCACACTGCCTCCCTGGGCTTCTGAGGACAGGAAACTTCTAAGTAGCAGTACTTGTGGGTTCCAGTGCGTAGAAGCGCGGCATGAACTGGTGTGAAGGACAGCTGGGGGCACTGCGGGACACTATGTGAAAGAAAACTGGACTATGTTACCATCTGCACTGCCGAACCAGAAGGCAGATGAAGGTTTGGCTTGTTTTACTCTGTGTCTGAACCACAGCCAGGGATCGCCCATATCTATGGGGCTTGCCTGTAATCCCACTAATGGACTGTCTAAGTGACAATACTGAACTAGAGGACACAAACACCCAAGGTGTAAGTGCGGTAAACTGTAATGTCGTTGGTTTATAAAGCGCTTCTTACCCCTCTCAAGGCATATGAAGCCCCAAATATAGGAAAGCGCAGAGCCTTCTTTTCAAACCACTCCATCCTCCACCCTGAAGCATTTTCTCTGCTACTAAATTTTCACATCCTAGAAAAAATGCAAACAACCAGCAACGAGTGGAACAGCAGCAGTGGAGGAAGGGAACTTTTATGAACGTGTCAATGTTATTTATGTCCTAAATGATGGCATTTAAACAGAAGCAGCCCAAATCTCGCTTAAAGTACGTACAAAGCTGCCGATTTTGGAACTATGTGAACCAGGTTCGAGTCTTGGTGTCGGCTCTGCAAAAAAATAAAAAATACCGATCGTAACAACTAATGAACTCAAAAAAAAAATCTGTATGCGATGCTTGACCTCTCTTCGCTGAACGAATACAGGAAGCACAGCCCACATAAAAGAACAATAAGAATGTTGGCGAGGTCGTTACCGCCCTCTCCCAAACGTCTGTCCGACATGGAATTCATTGTTGTTTTTGGTAAATTCTAAAATTGCGGTAAAAATATTTATAGATTGAAAATAGACAACCATTATTAGTGTTGTCAAATGTTTTTAGTTGCATGAACAGGTGATGTTTCTGCCACTTGTGCAAGGGAAAAAAACATATTTTGACTCACCTTTGTGCGTGTTTTTGTCATAGGGTGAAGATGCCTGATTTGGAGTGCGTTTTAAAACTCTGTCATTTCAGGGTATAGCAGCCCTATAAACAAACTCCTAACCCGACTTTTCACCTATCGGGCAAAAGTGCATTTATGTACATAACCCGAAAAAGTGAAATCAAGTATGTAAAGCGCTCGACTTCTGCCAAGCCAGATCGGGCTCGTAAATTAGAGAAAAAAAAGTCCACCAGCCCGATGGAAAACAGCGAGCCTCACATGTTTTCTGTACTTGGTCGCTGCGCTCGAGGAGGGCTAGCCACCGGAAAAGGCATGCCACATGCCACTAATTCCACAGATTTTATTATGCAAGCCCACGAACCAATAAAAAACACTGACGTGAAGTTGACAGGGCTCCGAGCCCTTTTCTAAACACTAAAGAGTCTTGCTGCTACGCATGCGCGAGCGCATGCAACGCAGGCTCGACCCTAAAAAAGGACAGAAACATGATCTCGAAATCAGGGGGGTCGCCATATTGAAGTGGGGAACAATTCTAAAAGTATTTATGTCAATAATAATATACCAAGTGGAATCAAACAAAATAGATAGATACATTTTGATTTAGAGATCCATAAAAATATCTCTGAGCCCTCAGCATAGTGATTCATCATGGTTTATAGAAAGGCAACTCCCTCCTTGTAAAGTCCATGTGGTGAAAACCATATTATGCAAATCAACAACGAATATCCCCAAGTCAGTTTAAATTCTTAATGCTATTATCATTTTCTGATAGCAACTGTACATAAACATTCATAATTTACTACACTTTTGGTGACATTCTTCATTCACATTTTATCTCTCTCTCTCTCTCTCTCTCTCTCTCTCGCTCTCTCTCTCTCTCTCTCTCTCTCTCACACACCAATGTTGCCAGACTCTCTCTCTCTCTCTCTCTCTCTCTCTCTCTCTCAAACACACCAATGTTGCCAGACATCCAAGGCTGCTATTTCAGTAGCGGTCCAGGTGTGGACCTAGCCATCCACATATTATTACCAACAATCCTCCTGTTACATGCAGAAAGTTCCCGGACACCAAGTGGAGGTCCAAAACACTTTATTCACCAATGCTTCAGCCGTAGCCTTGATCACGTAACAATTGAGAGTGTCTCACAAACCAACTATATACCACACCCAACATGTACATAAGGACAAAAATAAAAGAAGGACTATCAGATCACCCAGCTACCACATAGTGTGCAAATGTCAGCACCGTCTTTGAATGTCTAGAATAGCCCATAAGCTGTACCAAAATTGATTTTACAATTACAAAATTATCCACATCATTTACTCACTTTGTACATTAATTAAATTACTATATAATCCTCCAAATAGCCTACATATTGCATATCAAATATTAAATATTAAATATTATTAGTAACCCAAATGGGCAAGACAATTTTTTGCATTCATTACATATGCGATATTAAATATAAATATTAAATATTAAATATTAAATATTATTACTATCCAAAATGGTCCTAAACAATTTTTAAAAGAGCATAATGTTCATTGAATAACATTCTATTCCTAAAATATCCACATTAGTTTCTCTCATTGACCTTTGAATAATTATAATCATTTGACTAACCTTCATATTAAATATTAAATATTCAAATATTTTAAATGCTATAAATATCAAAAGATAATTCAAGACTGCAAAATATGATATATATCGGATAACATTGTATTCCTAAACACATAAATGCACTTTAGTATACGAGTATACCTTAACAGCCCTATATTGATATTCAACAATTCCTATGCATGTGTACAAATATGTGCCTCTTACTCCATACCACACGTCAAAACACCACCCACAATGTCACATCTATCACAGAATTCTTTTTCTATAAACAACCCACACAAATAAATAAATGAAATGTGATTAAAACGACTGACAAAAAATATATATACACATGTCCTGCAGCTTCAATTAACCTAAATGCACATTCATCTCCTCACTTGAATTTAAACCCCCAGGGCTCAGGGTGTTGAGTCTAATAATCAATTTTGATTCCAAAATCCTCATCTTCTTCTCTCTTTTACCTCCCCTAATACTGGGTTTGATCTGATCAATGACTGCAAAACTCAACAACCTCTCATCCCCATTATGTTTGTCATGGAAGTGCCTTGCCACTGGGTATGTTCGATCAAAATTGCGAATTGCTCGGATGTGTTCAAGAACCCTCTTTTTAGCCTTGTGTATTGTGCTGCCCACATACAGTTTTCCACACGGGCACATCAAACAATATACACAGAAGTCTGTATTGCAGTTAAAGTGTCCTCGAATTTGATACGTCCAATGCCCATTCTCATCACCTACTTTAAGGCAATTTTTACTATATTTGCATGCCTTGCAATGTCTGCAACAGAAAAAGCCCACAGAATGATCAAGGGATGTAGCTCTGACACTATCCCTAGTTATTCTATTACGGCTAAGATCATCTCTCAATGATCTTCCCTTGCGAAAAGTAATCGCAGGCGCCTCCGGGATAGTGCTACCTAAGGTGGAATCATTCTGTAGTATATGCCAGCTCCTGTTCAGAATCTTTCTCAGGACCTGTTACTGATTAGAATAAGTTGTAATAAATCTTATCTTTTGGTCACCTACATCTGAATCCACTCTAGGGTATATAAAATTCTCTCTCTTTATGTTATCTGCCTTATTTTTAGCTTGAAGAATCACTTTGCTCCTATACCCCCTCTATAAAAAACGTGAGAGCATATTGTCACTTTCTTTCTGATAGTCCTCCCAAGTACTACAAATCCTGCGGGCTCTTAGAAATTCCCCAAAGGGAATACTGGCAATAAGATTTGGTGGATGGGCACTATTCGCATTCAATATGCTGTTACCAGCCGTGACTTTTCTATAGAGTTTGGTCCTTAATGACTGTTCTTGAACTATAACTTCCACATCAAGAAATGCAATCTGTTGTTTACTACTCTGATCACTTAAATGTAAGTTGTAGTCATTATTATTGAGAGAGGCTACGAAATCTCTAGCAAAAGTCTCATCACCTTTCCAAATCACAAAGATGTCGTCTATAAAACGACACCATAGAATGACTCTTTCATCAAAGTCAGGTGAGCTGGTGGATATTTGCTCCTCCCACCAGCCCATCACCAGATTCGCATAACTTGGTGCGAAGCAAGTTCCCATAGCCGTGCCCTGTGTTTGTTTGTACAGTTTGTCATCAAAGAGAAAGAAGTTATTATTAAGGCAAAAACTGATCATATCACAAATCATTTCCGTATGCATCAGAAATGAAAGTGATCTAGCCCTTAAAAAATGTCGAATTGCTACTAACCCCAAGTCGTGTTGGATGCAAGTGTACAGGCTAGTAACATCCATCGTTACAAGAAGACAGTCCTCTTCCCATTCAATTCCATCAATAATCCTTAAAACCTGTGTTGTGTCTTTAATATAAGATGGAAGACTTTCAACAAAAGGTCTCAAAAAGTAGTCAATATACCTAGACGTGTTCTCCAGGAGAGACCCTATAGCAGAGACAATTGGTCTCCCCGGGGGATTCACAGTGTTTTTGTGTATTTTCGGTAATAGGTATAGAATGGGAATTACTGGTGAGTCACATTTGAGGAAATAATATTCCTCCCAGTTAAGCAGCCCTTTATCCCTCCAATCCACCAACATCTCAAAATATTGAGTGTTGGATTTCTTGACATCGATCAGATTTACTGGTGTATAGCAGGTTTGATCATTCACCTGTCTCAATCCTTCCGCTAAATAGGCATCCTTATCCAGAACAACAACATTTCCCCCTTTGTCTGACTGTCTGATGACAATGCTGCTATCATCCTTCAAGCCTTGAAGGGCCTCACTTTGTACCTTAGTAAAATTTTGTTGTTCATTCTTTCTCATTTGATATCTCACTTTCTTCAATTGCTTGATAACATCCTTTTCAAAAACATCAATCGCTTCACATTGTACAGCTGGTAAAAATACAGATTTCGGTTTAAACTTAGTAGGACATGGGCAGTCCAATTCTATGCCCAAATCCAATAAGTTCAATACAGGGTCCTCATGAGCCTCAATACTATCATGTAAACTTGACAGTGTATGCAATACCTCCACATCAGAGATGGTTAATGTACTGACATTATACTTGTCACTTCCCAACACCTCTAAGGTGACCTTTGTATGATGCCATTTCTTTAATTTCAATTTTCTAACCAGATGGAAAAGATCAATTCTTGTCTGTACATAGTCAAAATCCGTTCTAGGGCAGAACAACAGGACTAATGACAAGAGGCTCCTTTCTTGTTCAGTTAATATTCGCTTTGATATGTTTACTACTGTTGTCACATCATTTTCCGAGCTCTGGTTGTTACACCTGTTTTCCTGAGTTCTTCTTTTCCTTGCCCGTATCTTGGCTGCCCGGTTCCTCTCCCTCTGCCTCTTGTGCCTCGACCCCTGCCCCGTTGTGGGAATGTTTCTTTTCTTTGGTCTGTCCTTCCCTGATTTAAGAGGCGGAATTGTTTAAAAAAATTATTAGACCTACTCGCATTTTTATCTGCAACAGGACCTTTATCCAAAAGAGAATCGGAGACATCGGGCTGGTTCCCATCTGAAATATCACTCTCTTCCACCTCCGACGTGAAGTCCCTATTGCTTTTCTCAACTATTAATTCTTTGTCATTTTCCGCATACATGTGATCATATTTACGATGGAAGGTTAAGATCCTGCCCGATTGGTAATCTTTAAAGTCTCGTAGGAACTTGCGTTGTTTCTTAGACATTATGGCCCTCATTCTGACCCTGGCGGTCGGTGATAAAGCGGCGGCCAAGCCGCCAACAGGCCGGCGGTCTAAAATATGCAATTCTGACCCTGGCGGGAACCGCCAACACAGCCCGCCAACTTAACACTCCGCCCGCCACGGCGGTACAAACAAACAGCGCGGCGGTTCCCGCCAACAGCCAGGCGGCAGACAATGTACCGCCCACCCTATTACGACCCACCAATCTGCCACCTTTTCCGGGGCGGGAGCACCGCCGATAAGAACACGGCGGAAACAGACTACGAACGGGAAAACGCTCACCTCTACGCACTCCACACGAGATTCCGGCAGTATGGAACCAGAGTTGCAGGTCATCCCCGCACTCCTATACCTGCTCATATACCAGGAGCACGCCCGGCGGCGCGGAAGACATCGGTGAGTACTGCACCTACGACACAGGGGAGGGAAAAGATTACCGGCACACACCCACCCACCCACACCCACTACAACACACACATCAATGCATTCCCACAGATCACTGTCACAACCCACAAACCACCCCCCACCGAAATAATGCAAAGACCAAAAGACGAGATCATAAACGGGCAGATATATTGAAATATGGACACCAGTAATCCCAATAAATAAATAAACTATGTACAAAATATATACAGCTACTAAATGTAGTCCAACCACTGTCCGTGGATCACAGGGGTCCTGTGCAAAGGGGCAAGGCCCAGTCCCACGACAAGAACTCCACGGAGAGAACACTGCAGGGGCATCAGAAAGAAAATAGGACAGGCACCTCAGGGGGAAGGGAAGGGGGGGCACCTCAGCCACTTGAGTACACGACGCCAGATCCACGAGGGGACTCCATGACCACTGGGCCATCCTGGGGAGAGCAAAGCCACAGTCCAAACAGTCCATACAGTGGGTGGCCTGCCCACTGGGCCATCCTGGGGAGAGCAAAGCCACAGTCCATACAGTCCATACAGTCCATACAGTGGGTGGCCTGCCCACTGGGCCATCCTGGGGAGAGCAAAGCCACAGTCCATACAGTCCATACAGTGGGTGGCCTGCCCACTGGGCCATCCTGGGGAGAGCAAAGCCACAGTCCAAACAGTCCATACAGTGGGTGGCCTGCCCACTGGGCCATCCTGGGGAGAGCAAAGCCACAGTCCATACAGTCCATACAGTGGGTGGCCTGCCCACTGGGCCATCCTGGGGAGAGCAAAGCCACAGTCCATACAGTCCATACAGTGGGTGGCCTGCCCACTGGGCCATCCTGGGGAGAGCAAAGCCACAGTCCATACAGTCCATACAGTGGGTGGCCTGCCCACTGGGCCATCCTGGGGAGAGCAAAGCCACAGTCCAAACAGTCCATACAGTGGGTGGCCTGCCCACTGGGCCATCCTGGGGAGAGCAAAGCCACGGTCCATACAGTCCATAACAGACCCCACTGCCACTGGAGGAGGCAAGTTGGCCAGAGGACATCCTGCAGCCCTGCCCGAGATAGATCCTGCCCTGCCACGTCTGCCAAAGGGCCAGCGGTTCTTGCCTTGAAGGGCCCAGTTCAGCGGTTCTTGAGACGGCGGGGCCCAGCGGAGCGGTTCTTGAGACGGCGGGGCCCAGTTCAGCGCTCCTTGCCTTGAAGGGCCCAGTTCAGCGGTTCTTGAGACGGCGGGGCCCAGTTCAGCGCTCCTTGCCTTGAAGGGCCCAGTTCAGCGGTTCTTGAGACGGCGGGGCCCAGTTCAGCGGTTCTTGAGACGGCGGGGCCCAGCGGAGCGGTGCTTGAGACGGCGGGGCCCAGTTCAGCGGTTCTGGAGACGGCGGGGCCCAGCGGAGCGGTGCTTGAGACAGCGGGGCCCAGTTCAGCGCTCCTTGCCTTGAAGGGCCCAGTTCAGCGGTTCTTGAGACGGCGGGGCCCAGTTCAGCGGTTCTTGAGACGGCGGCCGGTCTATGGCCAACTGTTCATTGCCTGGTGGTGCCCTCCTGGGCAGCGGGGATGGTGCTCCTTCAATGCCCACCTGGGCTGTGGGTGGTGGGGCCCTCCTGGCCAGCTGGGCTGGGTCCTCCCTGGGCAGCGGCTATGGGGGTGGTGGGCTCTCCCGGGCAGCTGTGCCGGTTCCTCCCGGGGCAGCGGCTATGGGGGTTGTGGGCTCCTCCTGGGCAGCAGGCCTGCTGCCTGACCTCTCCGACTTGCTGCCCTTGCCCTCCTTAGGCGTGGGCCTGTGGCCCTTTCCTCCCTTTGGAGCTGTGGCTGGTGACTGTCTCTGGGTGGTGTCTGGGGGGGATGTAGAAGGCGGGCTCCTGCGGCGCCCCTTCCGCCTTCTGCTCCTCTTCCCAGGGGGTGGGCTGTCTGTCCCCTTGCTGCTGGGCGAAGATCCAGACATGCGGGCTGGCGGGCTCCAATACCCCTGCACCCTTGTCAAGGGGGCTGCAGGGCTGGTGGTGGCTGAGGTGCTCTTCTTACCCCGACGAGAAGGAGGGGGGGGCTCAGGGTCAGGAAAGAAGTTAGTAGTGGCGAGGAAGAGCTTCTTGGGACAATGTAGAGTGGTAGGTACAGTGGGAATGGGAGTGGAGGGAGAGGATGTGGTTGTAGGTGAGTCACGTTTGCTGTCTTTGGGTGCAGGTGCAGGAGGGATAGGCTGTCGTGAGGTGGATGGCTGTTGGGTGGGTGGGTGGCTGCGTTTGTGTGGTGTGGAAGAGGGGGTGACAGACACAGTGGGAGAGGACACAGGGGATGTGTAAATGGCAGTGGGGGTGGTGACTGCACGTGTGCGGACTGGAGTGGAGGGTGTGCTGGTGATGGAAACACTGGCTGATGGTGAGGTGAATGGAGGTGTGAGTGTAGACGTCACAGGGAGGGAGGAGGGAGACGAGGAGGTGGGGGTCACAGAGGTGGTAGTGACTGTTGGCATGTCTGCATCGGAATGTTGCGTGTGTGAATGTCTGCGTGATCTGTGGTGCTTATGTTTGGATGAGCTTCTCTTGGGTGTTGAGGTGTGTGCAGGCTGGTCTGATGGTGTGGGTGGGACAGGCAGAGGAACAGGAGACTGGGAGGAGGGAGTTAGTAGAGGCAGGCAGGAGACAGGGACAATGGCTGCCGTCAGTGCTGAGGCCAGAGCCTGGAACGATCGCTGATGGGCAGCCTGACCCGAATGAATGCCCTCCAGGTACGCATTGCTGCGATGAACCTCCCTCTCCACCCCCTGGATGGCATTCAAAAGGGTAGTCTGCCCAACAATGAGCGTTTGGAGGAGGTCAATGACCTCCTCACTGAGGGCAGCGGGGGTAACAGGGGCAGGGCCTGAGGTGCCTGGGGCGAAGGAGATGCCCGGCTTCCTGACAGAGCGGGCACGGGGCGAACGCTGAGGGGCTGCTGGGAGGGCGGTGATGGTGCGCTGGGTGGCGGCTGTACCTGTAATGGCGGGGGGCACGGATGGTGCCACCCCCGCAAGGGAGCCCCCTTCCGAGGACGTGTCCGTGTCGCTGCAGGGTCCAGTCGTCCCCGTCGTGGAGCTCCCCTCGCCCTCCGTCTCACTGGTCCAGTCTGACTCTGTGGCATGGCCCTCCTGGGCCATGTGAGATGCAGCTCCCTCCTGCCCCGATGCCACTTCTCCTCCGCCTGATGATGCTGATGCACACAAGCACAGAAAGACAAACAAAAAGGGGGGGGGAGAGAGAAATAAAGGGATATTGATTACATGGATCTCCGGTACAGTTAGCGGACATGACAGACACAGATGCCCCCTGCACTAAGTTGCGCACTTGGGGTCCGCTACGCATTCCGTGGAACATGCCCTACACGCCTAGATTTGACAACTGCACCCATGGATGACACGGCCCAGGGATGGCTGTACTGACAAACTACTGAGGGTGGTGGCTGGGGACACAGGGGCTTACGGGGGTGCCCAGCCTACAGATATCGCCCTGGCCTAGGGGGACCCCCAGCCCTCCTCCCCCACCCAGACACCTCCACTGCGCGACAACAGAGTAGATAATGCTTGTACTCACCCCCTTGTGTCTGCTGTGCTGCCCTCACGCGCCCATCCAAATCAGGGTAGGCCACCGCCAGGATCCGGACCATCAGGGGGCTCAGTTGACGACAGGCACCCCGCCTACGTTGGGAGGCCATCCCCAGCAGAGACTCGGCGGTCTTCTTGGTCCCGCGGCGGATGTCCTCCCACCTCTTGCGGCAGTGGGTGCCCCGTCGATGGTGGACCCCCAGGGTCCGGACTTCCTTGGCGATGGCACGCCAAATCCCGATCTTCTCATGGGCGCGGACCTATGTGACACGTACAGGGAGGGAGAAATACCACGTTCAAGTTTGTCAGCATTTTCCTTGCCAGTGGCCCAACATGCCCCCCATCCCCGCCAGGCCCCCCGCCATGCCCCCCGCCAGGCCCAACATGCCCCCCATCCCCGCCAGGCCCCCCGCCATGCCCCCCGCCAGGCCCAACATGCCCCCCATCCCCGCCAGGCCCCCCGCCATGCCCCCCGCCAGGCCCAACATGCCCCCCATCCCCGCCAGGCCCCCCGCCAGGCCCAACATGCCCCCCATCCCCGCCAGGCCCCCCGCCAGGCCCAACATGCCCCCCATCCCCGCCAAGCCCCCCGCCATGCCCCCCGCCAGGCCCAACATGCCCCCCATCCCCGCCAGGCCCCCCGCCATGCCCCCCGCCAGGCCCAACATGCCCCCCATCCCCGCCAGGCCCCCCGCCAGGCCCCCAAGCCAGCCAGTGGCCCCAAATCCAGATAGAATTAAACTCACTTGTTGGTCTGGAGGACCGTAGAGTAGCGCATACTGGGGGAGGACCCCATCCACAAGTTTCTCCAACTCCTCTCCAGTGAAGGCAGGGGCCCTTTCCCCAGGTGCAGCAGCCATTGTCCCTTCCAGACCGAGGTCACAGCAACACTTGCAGTATAGGTCCTCTCCTGTGAAAGTTCAAGTCGCAAGTGGATAAGTAGATAGAAAATGGCGGTCACGTCCGCGGCGGTGCGTACCACGGCGGTGCGTCCCGCCACCGCCGGCGCCCTTCGCCATTGGCTCCTGAAACCCATAGGCTTCAATGTTAACCAATGCGGCTTGGCGCCGCGGTCTTGGCCCGCCGCCCGCCGCGGTGTGCCACGCCAGCGCATTGACCTCACATCCCATTGTCACACTTCACAGGTCAGGCAGCCGCCATTTCCAGGGCCCACATGGCTCAATTTCAACTGCGTCACACAGGCCTAGGCCTTGCATAGCCACTCAGACACGCCATTCACTGCATAGAGAATCGTTTACTGTGCTAGCTGTGAGTACGTACCTGTGGGTTGCTTGACTGTGTGCTCCATGTTGTCCTTCCTAGGCACCGTCCGCTGGGTTGGGCGAGGAGACGGATGAATCCTCCTGTGTACCGACCGCTGGTGGACCTGTCGACAATGGAAGAACGCCACATTATCCTGACCTACCGTCTTAACCGTGCCACTATCCATGAACTGTGTGCCCAGCTGGAGCCCGACCTGATGTCCCCCATCCGCCAACCCACAGGGATTCCCCCTCTGGTGCAGGTCATGTCAGTACTCCATTTCTTGGCAAGTGGGTCATTTCAGACAACCGTGGGAATTGCTTCTGGGATGTCTCAGCCCATGTTTTCGAAGGTGTTATCCAGAGTGTTGTCTGCCCTGATGAAATCCGTGAGGAGCTACATCATTTTCCCTAAGGTGGGCGAATTGGCTACAGTGAAGGGTGATTTCTACGCCCTTGGACATATTCCCAACGTAATTGGTGCCATTGATGGGACCCATGTGGCTTTGGTTCCCCCAAGAGACAGGGAGCAGGTGTACAGGAACAGAAAAAATTACCATTCAATGAACATCCAGGTGGTGTGTTTGGCTGACCAGTACATCTCGCATGTAAATGCCAAATTCCCAGGGTCAGTGCATGACGCCTACATCCTCAGGAATAGCAGCATCCCTTACGTGATGGAACAGCTACAGAGACACCGTGTATGGCTAGTGGGGGACTCTGGGTACCCCAACCTGTCGTGGCTACTGACCCCAGTAAGGAATCCCCGGACCAGGGCAGTGGAACGGTACAATGAGGCCCATGGGCGTACTAGGAGGGTGATCGAACGCACCTTTGGCCTCCTAAAGGCCAGGTTTAGGTGCCTGCATATGACAGGTGGATCCCTAATGTACTCACCTAAGAAGGTGTGTCACATCATCGTGGCCTGCTGCATGCTTCACAACCTGGCTTTGCGTCGCCAGGTGCCTTTCCTGCAGGAGGATGGTCGAGACGGTGGTGTTGTGGCAGCGGTGGAACCTGAGGAGAGTGACGAGGAGGAAGACGACGGGGCTGAAACAGACAACAGGGACAGAATCATTGAACAGTACTTCCAATAGGACACAGGTAACATTTCAAAGATAATTTAGTAAATGTTAACTACTCTCCTGCATCTCTGCTGCCTGTCTATTTGCCCCAGTGTATGATGACTGAGTTTTGGCTTTTCCCTCCCTATTTCAGATCTGGGGTCCCCACTACGAGTCCTGTGCTTCGTTTCCCCATGGACTACAGCTTTGTGGCAGCTGTTTGTTGACTTCACCATGTACAAGGACATATTTGCACTGTCATGTCAATTACAATATATTGAAATCACAGCCAGACTCCAGATATTTTGGTGCAAAATAGGTGTTTATTTAAGTGCTCAAAATGGGATGGGTGGTTTCAAGTGGGTGGGGGCTATGGTGAAGGAATGTCCATGGCAGAGTCCAGAGTAACAGTCACACAGGTGCATTGTCCAGAGGCCTGTGGAGAGATGGAGCATGGGCAGTTCAAGGATGGACAGGGTGACAATGTGGGACAGTGGGATGACATCAGGTGGTATCCATTGCTGGCGGGGGTCTTGACATCCTACTCTGTCTTCTTGCGAGATCTCAGGGCCCTCTTGCGGGGTGGTTCTTCTCCTGCAGGAGGTGGGGGTCTGGTGGGCTGCTGCTGTGCGGGGGCCTCCTGTCCACTAGCGCCGGCGGAGGTGGTTGGCTGTCCTTGGTCCAGGCTAGTGGCAGGGGCCCTTGGGTGTTGTTCAGTGTCCGCCCTGGTGTTGACGAGGTCCTGCAGCAGCCCTACCATGGTAACCAGGGTGGTGTTGATGGCTCTGATGTCCTCCCTGTACCCCCGATAGTGTTCCTCCTGCAGTGCCTGGATCTCCTGGAACCGGGCCAGTACCGTCGCCATCGTCCCCTGGGAGCGGTTGTATGCTCCCATGATGGTGGTGAGGACCTCGTGGAGAGTGGGTTCCCTGGGCCTCTCCTCCCCCCCCTGTCGCACAGCTGCCCTCCGAGTTCCCCTGTTTCCCTGGGCCTCTGCCCCCTGGCCGGTGTGCCCACTACCACTGCCCCCAGGTCCCTGTTGTTGTTGGGGTGGTGGGTTATCCTGGGTGCCCTGTAGTGGTAGACACACCGCAGATTGACGCGCCCTGGAGACAGAGGCATGGGCCCGCTGGGTGGGAGCTGTGCTGGTGTTCCCAGAGGGGTTAGGGTCTGTAGTGGCCTGGGCCTGTGTGAGGGGAACCGACTGTCCAGAGGTCCCCGATGGTCCGGGCTGGTCATCGGTGTCCAGGTCGACAGAGCTGCTGTCATCGCTGACGGCCTCTTGGGTGGGGGGTGTGGAGAATTCTGGCCCCTCCGCCGCGGTGTGTTGACGGTCGGGTCCTGCAGGGGTATAGAGGTATGGTTATAGTTTCAATGAGTGGCATATGGGTGTATCTATGGGTTCTCGTGTCCCCAAGTGCTGGCATTCGTGTGTGGGGGCTTTGGTGAGGGTGGCTTGTGGGGGGGATGTGTATATGCATTGGGCATGCTTTGGTGATGGGTGTCCATGCTTAGTGGACGCATGCAGGCCTAGGTTTTGGGATGTGTGGGTTGTGATGGTGAGACATTGGCGGGGAATAGGTGTACTGGGGGTGGGGGTGAGGATGGTGGTGGGGGTGAGGATGGTGGTGGGGGTGAGGGTGGGGGTGAGGATGGGGGTGGGGGTGAGGGTGGGGTTCGAGGATGGGGGTGAGGGTTGGGGTATGATTTGGCATGCAGGTGGGGGGGAAGCAGTATTGAAGCTTCAACTTACCAGTATCCATTCCTCCGCCGACTCCTGCGAGGCCGTCAGGATGCAGGATGTTCAAGACTTCCTCCTTCCATGATGTGAATTGTGGGGGTTGAGGTGGGGGTCCTCCGCCAGTCTTCTGCACGGCGATGTTGTGCCTGGATACCATGGAACGCACCTTCCCCCGTAGGTCGTTCCATCGCTTCCTGATGTCTTCCCGATTTCTGGGGTGCTGTCCCACTGCGTTCACCCTGTCGACAATCCTCTGCCATAGCTCCGTCCTCCGGGCAATGCTGGTGTATTGTATCTGTGTGCCGAACAGCTGGGGCTCTACCCGAACGATTTCCTCCACCATGACCCTGAGTTCTTCGTCTGTGAAGCGGGGTTGTCTTTGGGGTGCCATGGGGTGGTGTGTATGATGTGTGGGGTGGAGTATGTGTATTTAAGTGAGTTGAGTGTGGTGGTGTGTGTTGTTTTGTGTGTGGATAGTGTGTGGGTGATGGTGTTGAGTGGCTGTGGCTGTTATTTTCTGGATGCTGGTGTCTCGCTCTTGCCTTCTTTACGAATTTTTTAGCGTAGGGGTTTGTGGGTGATGTGGGTGGGTGTTTTATATTGTATTGTGTGTGTGGGAGTGGTGTGTGTATGTGTATCAGGTGTGTGGGATTCAAATCGTCCACCACTTAGAAATCTCTTTCCTCAATAGTTTTTCCATTTTTTCGTGAAGTAATTGCAGCTTAAGTTCTGATCCACCATTCGCAGAGTTTTCCATTCTTCCCTTAGTATCAATCATGTGAGCAGAGAAAAGCTTGCTGGATTTCTCTTTCTGTCTCACCTCTAAGGAGGAAGCCATATTGGTCACAAGGATAATGGACCACCAGTTGTGGATTCTCAATATCTCTGATCCACTCTACCACCACAAGTTTGCCTCAATGTGATATACCGTAGTTGTAGAAGAAGTTCACCACTGAGAGAGAGGAGTTTCCTTATTATTTTATATTATTTTAATTGTATTTTATTTTATTTTGTATTTTATTTGAAACCCTCTCTCTTTCAATTCGAATATTCCAAAGATTTTTCCACTCAAACACTGATTCTTATTTCATGAACTCACATTCCAAACAGAGGGGAGATATAGTTTTTAGTAGAAGGTTGAGAATTCAGAACTCCTCAAAATACAATTGAAGTTTTTTAACACTCCTGGCCGCTTTGCAGTTATTCGTCCACATATATATACCTACTGGCGGTCATAGTAGGTAGTTAAAGTTAGGACCTAGTTTCCATAGGAAGAGTGTTTTTTGTTTTGCCAATAACTTTGGCGCAGCTTGATGAAGCGTCACAACATTTTTTAAACTTACAATTCAATGAGTTCAGTTGTTGTCTTGGATATTTTGGGGTGATCAATCAAACGGAGGCCGGAAAAAAGGTTGTGTCCAACACACATTTTCCCATGCATTTTCTCTGCGCGATTTTGAACACGGCTACAGCCTGATCCGCTGGCAGGAATTATACCAAATTTGGCAGAAAGCTACCTCTTGGTATAGAAAGTAAGCTTTTGTTGATTTGGTGTAACTCCGTTCAGTGGTTTTAGAGATATTAAAAAGCAAAAAATACAGATATCTGGGGATGCGGATCCTCTGCGGAACCAACTGTCCCCCTGCTGATATCTGATTGGCTGTCAACACTTCAACAAGGAAGCGTTGGCTGCCACCTTGTGACTCGAGTCCCACAAAAAAAGAAAAGGGTCTAGGGTAGGGTCACCCTGAGCCCCAACCCAATTGGTCCTGGGTGGCCCACATCCTGGGGGCATTGGGGGCTTAAAAAAGGAGGGGGCACATGGGCCCCCCTTCCTAGGACTTATAATAGTCTCAGGGAACACCACCTCCCCGGGGCACTGATGTTAAAATATGCGGGGGCTGGGTGGCTCCTTGCTCCACATGAACCTCCGCCTCCCCATATAAAACACATATATGTATATATATAGCTTTTAAAAGTTTAAGATCTTTACATAATTGGTGTTTTGTTTTTTACATTTTTACATTTTTTTATAGAAAGTTTAACATTTATTAAAATAATTTATTTAAGTAATAATTTATATTGTTTAGTTTTGGATTTTCTTGTCAACTGTAAACTAGTATTTTTTTAAGTAAGCTATTTTTTCTTTTTTTAAATGTGGGAAGTAAAGTGTATAGTGGAAAAGAGTGGGAAAAGTTTTTCAATTTTTTTTTGCAATTTTTGGATTGTTTTTGAAAAGTACCTTTAAAAAAAATAGTAGTTTCAAAATTTTTCAAATGTATTTTATTTTTATTCGTGTACTTTCTGACTTAAAAAATAAACATTAGCATATTTTAATATTTTTTTGTTTGAATTTAATTTTAAAGTTTCTAATCATTATTAAATTTGTACATGTTTTCTAGTGTTTTATCATTTAATATATATTGTAATATTAATTTAGTTACATCAATATGCTTCAAAGGTTAATAATGTCTCCAATGTTGCTTAGAACAAAGTAGGAATCATAAATGTACCCCTTGAAATCCAACTCTGTCCTCATTGTGGCTTAGATTTGAGTGAGAACAGTACATTTATCCCCTCAAAGTCCAACCTTTTTCCCAGTGTTGTTTAGAGTGGAATGGGAATAGTAAATCTACCTCCTGTAAAAATCCAACATTTTCCCCAATGTTCTTTAAATTGGAGTGGGAAAAGTCAATCTACCTTTTCAAAGTGCAGCTCCAATGATTAATAAATTGTTTGGATTGGTACTTAGTTCGAGTTTAACATAATTTGTTGTCATGTTTGGTGTTTGATTAGTTAATGTTCAGTCCTTATTTGGTGGATTCTAATTAAAATATATTTGTGAAATATATATATAAATATATACATATACACATGTCAGAAATTGCTTTTACTCATTCCAGGTTGGCTTGGATAGTATTTTACCAGTCCGAAGTTGTAATACTGTGCCTGGAGTGGTAAATAGCTTTTTTTTCACTTTACAGTTTGGCAAGATTGACACTGTGTCAAACCTATGCTGAAAAACTTTGCTGTGCAAATGGCAAAGAACTTTGTCCCTATCTAGCTTGGCGTGTATAGCCCTGTGCTGAGCCTATGCTTAAAAACTTTGCTAGATAAGGTTAGATTTTAGGTGAGCAAATCTAGAGTGTCACTGGTGTTGCAGGGTGCTGCTTTCCACCTAAACTTGGGAACTACCCAGAGTTCTCTCTTCTTTTTTACATAATGTATGCATCACTCCAACCCTGAAAGGGATTTCTTTTCACTTATACTGGGGGCTCCCTTGTGTCTGGACAAAACTAAATCTATCTGAAGAGCTCTGATGAGAGCAACACACAGGTCAGGGGTTGCTTTTACTCATTCCAGGTTGGGTTGGGTGGTATTTTACCAGTCCAAAGCTATAATGGAGTGGTAAATAGTTTTTATCATTTTACAGTTCAGCAAGGTTGACACTGTGTTAAACCTATGCTTAAAGACTTTGCTGTACAAATGGCAAAAGATTTTGTTTCTGTCTAGCTCAGCGTGGATAGCACTGTGCAGATTCTAAGCTTAAAAACTTTGCTGGATAAACAGACATTTGAGGTGAGCAAATCTAGAGTGTCGCTGGTGTAGCAGGGTGCTCCTTACGGGAGCTGCTCCCCATCTAAACTTGGTAACTACCCAGAGTTCTCTCTTCTTTTTTTGCTCAATTTATGTGTTGCTCTAACCCTGAAAGGGATTTGTTTTGACTTATACTGGGTGCTCCCTTGTGTCTTGACAAAGCTAAACCTTTCTGAATAGCTTTAATGAGAGCGAAACACGTGTCAAGGGTTGCTTTAACTCATTCTAGGTTGGCTTGGATGGTATTTTACCAGTCCAAAGCTGTAATACTGTGCCTGGAGTAGTAAGTGGCTTTTGTCATTTAACAGCTCAGTAAGATTGACACTGTGTCAATCCTATGGTTAAAGACTTTGCTGTACAAATGGCAAAAGACTTTGGCCCATATTTATACTCTGTTTGCACTGGATTTGGATCATTTGTTTTGGTGCAAATCAGACGCAAACTTAACTCCATATTTATACTTTGGCGCTAGACCTGTCTAGCGCCAAAGTTATGGAGTTTGAGTCATTTTTTGTATGTGAAAACCTACCTTGCGCTAATGACAAAGTAGGCGTTCCCGTGCAAAAAATAACCCTAAGGCATGTGCGACTTATTTATCCTCCAGTGTCAAAATGACACACAGGAGGAGACGGGCCTTAAAACATGGTGTCCTGCGGAATTGCACCAGGGTCAGGGCAGGAGTTAAGGGACCTGTGGGCTCATTTCCATGGTGGGAGACCATGGAAGCAGTCCACAGGTGCCCTTCCCTGCACCTAGGGACACCCCCGCCATCCTCGCCCACCCATGGAGGACACCCATGGATGGGGGGACCCATCCATGGTGAGTGCAGGTAAGTGCAGTTAAGTATAATTTTATTTTTGTATTAAATGGCATGGGGGGGGCTAACTTGTGGCCCCCTACATGCCAATGTGCCCAATGTCCATGCCCAGGGGACAGGAGTCCCCTGGGCATGGCCATTTGGGCAGGGGGGCATGACTCCTGTCTTTGTTAAGACAGGAGTCATTTCCATGGGGGTTGTGCGTAAAACAATGTCACTAGTCAGGTTAGAGACACTATTTTTGACTCTAACCTGACTTGCATAATTTTTTGGTGCACAATCCCAAGTCTTCCCTTCGCCTCGGCTGCCGGTTACTGTCATTTATTTTGACGCTAACCAGGCAGCACTGCCAGCTAACGTCATTCCATAAATAAGGACCCGACTGGTGCGTTGGAATGGCGTTAGCTGGTGGTAAACTTTTTGACGCAAATCTGCGCTAACACTGATTTGCGTCAAAAAGTATAAATATGGGCCTTTGTTCCTATCTAGCTCAGTGTGGATAGCACTGTGCTGATCCTATGCTTAAAAACCTTGCTAGATAAACAGACATTTGCGGTGAGCAAATCTAGCATGTTACTGGTGTTGCAGGGTGCTCCTCCTTACCAGCTGCTCTCCACCTAAACCTGGGAACTACCCAGAGTTCTCTCTTCTTTTTTGCATATATATATATATATATATATACATATATATATGTAAGTAAAGGGTATTTACATACTTTAAATATTTAGTTTTTTATTACTATTGAATTTGATTTGTTTTTTCATTTTAATTTCATAAATGTTTTAAGTTTTTTTTTGTTTAGTTTAGTTACTTTTTCATGCATTTCCTAAACATTATACATATTTAATATTGCATTTAACTTTAAAAACATTTTTTATTATATGGTTTAATGTGTTGGTTCACATTTTGCATGTTGTAACTATTAGAGTGGTGTGTATTCATTTATTTTGTCTTTTTGTATTTTATAGTAATAATATTCAGATTGTTTATAATTTATTTTTCAACATTTCTGCACTGTTGTATATATTTAACCTAGTAACTATATTTCATATGCCTTTTGTTGTTTTCAATACTTAGGTATTTTAGATGTTTTTATGGTGATATCTTTATAGTCGCTATTTGTGCATTTCTTGTTTAAGTATTGAGTCGTAATATTTTTGGAGCCAATGTTTCTGGTGGTATCTTTTTATTTTGATAATGTTCTCCTTTATATTCTGACATTTTTCAGAAATTCTAGGAAAGGCTACATCATCATGGTTCTAATAATTAGCCTCAGAAAAGAGAGCATTACTAGACACTGGATCACATTGTTTGAGCAGGCTGACAAGAGGTGCTGTTGAAGTTGCTCTTCCCCACTTTTATCAAATTTGATCCAGGACATGGTTGGGAAAGGGGAGTTTGCACCACCAAATAGCCACGGCTTTTCCATCACAGTTAGCGCCTGATTTATACTTTATTAGTGCCACATTTATTTCATTTTTCTATGCAAAAGCGGGGCGAACATACAAATTTGATTATATTTTGTAAGTTTGTGCCACTTTTGCATAAAAAAATGAAGTAAATGTGGCGCTAAAAAAGTATAAATCAGGCCCTTAGTGTCAATATGGTTGCTGCTTTGCATTTCATGACTTCTGGATTCTTTCATAGGACCACGTGCATCATAGCTGGCATTTTAATCCAGAGGTTGCACAACATTAAACATGTATGCAGATTACGTTAGCATGCTGGAGAGGCAGTATATAGCATAGCAAATGTACACTGTTGCACAATTTTCATGTATATTTGGTGCACTAAATCAGTCACTTGTTGCTTCAATGCAAACAAATTTTCTGTATAATAATGAGTTCCACTGGTTCTCCTTTATTGCTCAAGCTGCCTCCTTTGCCAGCGAATACAAAACCCATATGTATGACAATACTCCTGGTGCAATACCTGTCAGCTTCATGTTCATAGGGTCGATCACCGCTACTGGTGCAATTTCAGGCCAGTCATTAGGAGACATGTACTTTCTTTATGAATAGCTGCACAGTAATAGATGTATGCATGTCCACACTGTATACAAAACATTGGCATTGCTTTGAGCAAGTACAAAGACGTCAAATGTGTTTCTAACACAGATATATTTTGATGCATGTCTTTTTTCTACAAGTGTTCCTGTCTATACACTCACTCCCTTGACCTTCTTACAATGGAACACAAATGTGCCTCAGCATGTACAACCAAACACATATTATATAAAATGCAGCATCAATGAGTGGACATTCAGTCTACTAAAAATGCTGTTTGGATGATGGGATTGGTCTGGGAATCCACTTGTCTACTGTCTAGATCACAAAAATGTGTACAAGTCTGCATTAGTGCATTTTATGCTGCATAAAATCACATTTGGTGGGCACATAGGTTCTGCACAAGAGATAAAAGGCTCCTCCATTTTAGATTTTGGGAGTAAGCACATTTTGAAAATATTCACAGTAGGGCAAACAGGAATTACCTCTGACAACCTTTACTGTGCTGGTTTGAGAGGAGCCAGGAGTCATCTTGTTGTATAGTCATTTTAGTGATGCTTCTAGGAACTCTATTTTTGGAACGAGGCCTGTCGCTTGTCCCCTTTATCCCAGTTACATTTTATTCTGCTTCATTTTTATTATTTCAGAATCGGACACGTTTGTGGTGCTGTTTTATTTTCTCTATGTAGTTGTTATTTTGCTTAGGAAAGCATTGCGTTTCTCAGCAAGATATTATTTTCACATTGTGTTTTCCTCAAGGCTGCAGTGAGATATGGTTTCCAGCAAAGTGGTACTCTGCATCTCTAACATTCACAGAAACACACACATTCTTATGTGTGGACATTTTTTCAGATCATCAACTGTTTTATTATAAAAACACTTCTCTGTCCCATGCACTTTAGAGGGAGATTCCAGCCAGATGATAACGACTGCATGCTGATTGACTTTGCTACAGCTGCTTGCTGAGACCACCGGTTCCCTGCACTACATGTGGATGGTGTCTCTATAGACAACAGGCTTCCTTGCTCAGGTACAGGGGATGATGTCTTCCCGGGGGATCCTTAAGGACAGATTAGGGCTTATCATGTTGTGCACTAACATAGCTTAGGTAGGAACCATATATTGTATAAATAGTGACAGTACAGTGGGACTTTTCATGTGTCTCACTTTCCTTGTCATCATTTTGCTTTTTGCATGTTTCATCATTCTAATTTTTGCAATTTATGCCTTCTTATCTAAAACGCAGCTGATTCAATAAATCTTATTGAACCATTTTCTGATACACCACGATTTCCCTGAGAAGTCATTAGGTCATGCGCCCGGTTGTCAAACATCATCCCTGCTTTTGGGCTGTGTCTAGGTGGACTTTTTCTGCAATCTCTGAAAAGCTGTGGGACTTAGTAAAATCATGACTTCCAGGATGGGCAGAAGAAACAGGGTTCTCCCCCTTGGAACTTCTATGCAGCAGCACATCTGTTTCAGCCCACCCTCAGAGAGAAGGTACCTGGCCTTGTGGAATCCATTATTGGCTACATAATGCAGCCTTGCCCCACCAGAGCATTTTAAGTCCATTTCAGAAAATAAGGGCCTCATTATGATTTTGGTGGTCTGACCGCCTGACTGCCAATACAACGGTGGGGAGGTGGCCGCCAAGCCGACGGCCTCCGAACCCCCACATTGTGAATTCCCCACTGGGCTGGCTGGCGTAGACAGTGCAATGGCCTTGCAATGCATCAATGCGGCTGCACTATCTGCACTGGCAGCACACTTGGAATGCCCATTGTCTGCCATGACAGACAGTGCCCATTCTGAATGTATTGAGAGGGGGGACCCTGCACTGCCCATGACATGGTCACAAACAGTATAGGGGCCCCTCTGTGGCCCTGTTTTTGCCTTTCTACCATCCTTTTTATGGCAGTGATGCCACCATGAAAAGGCTGGCAGAAAGGCAAGTCGTTATCAGCATGACAGTGCCGACATCAGCATGACGGTGCCGACATCAGCACTGCCGTGCAAGACCACAACTTGCACCGCCACCAACCCAGGGGGATCCATGGTCCTGGAGGTGGCAGCGGTTTTGTGGCATTCCTACTGCCAGCATCGCAATCTGGTGGCAGATAGCTAAAATTGTGGCAGTCAGACTGCCACCACGAGTACGGCGGTCTTAGGACCACCGTACTCATAAATAGACCCTAAGTCCTATGGTAAAATCTTGAATCAGGATGAACCTGCTTGATGCAGCCCACCCACAATCCATCACAGTTAGCCTAAAATCATGCCAAGGTCCTGGTCAAAGATGACCATAGACTATTAAGGGTGCTTCCTTTTCTTGGCATTTTGCACCTTACATTTTCAAAAATTTAATTTCTGGCTATTTGTATTGGACTTTTGTTGCTTTGGTTTCATTATGATAATTGCATTTTAAAATTGGAGTAGGATTTTTAATGTGTTGTGTTTTTTTACTTCAAAACTGTTTTGGTACTTTTAAATTCTTTACACAGTTAAGACTATCTGCAGTGTGCCATAGCTACAAGGGGTTGAGCTCAAGGGGTTGAGCTCAAGTTTGAATTACTAAAACCTTTGACTGGGCCTAACAGGTTGGTTACATTTTTACTTTTGTTGGGCTTTCATCCAAACCCAATTAATAGTTAACTTTCTTATAACATGCTTGTATTGATACAACAATGATAGAATTCTGAGTATTGATGACAAAAATGTGGCGCTGTTTCTGATATTTCATCAGACAACACCACTTAAGATACTATTAGCTACAAGAATATTTCCAGAGTCACTAGCTGCTAATGACTTAACTGAAATACCCACTCCTATACCAGCAGCATACAATGCATGTTTCCCACTTATAATGCACTCATAAATCAGTATATGTCAAGAAACACATTGACACTGATGAACATTAAAAACAACTCTTCACAGTTGTGCTGCAACAGTTTCAAATGCAAGCATAAATGTAATTACTCTGTGAATTTATTATAATAACACATCTATAGCATTGCATAGTGTATTGTATGTGTTTTTGAGTGATGAATGTATTGGCACCTACATTCAAATGAGATTGAGACCAGCCATTTAAAAAACAGTTTTCAGATCATAGTTCTTATCCAAAATTACATAAAGTAAATTTAAACCATTTATTGCAGGTTCAGGTAACAGGTCAGCTGAGCAGAAGCAAGCTTGTTAGGCCCCTGTAGCTCTAACAGGAGGTCAATCAGCTGACCCTTGGAGTCACTTTAGCCTAGGATGAAGGGTGCAGGACCAGTCTTCCTTCTCAGTAAAGAGTACAGGCCTCAAGCAGCAGAGCAGCAGGGTATTGTCTCTTCATGTAGGTGACTGGAATTTCTTGCCTCCCTGCCCTGGTCCCACTCTGTCTGGGGTCATTATAGGATAGACTGAAGGCTTTTGTGTGTGAGCTGAGCCAGTGCCTTTGAAGTGCAAGTGTGGTAGGTGGTAACTCTTGTCCCAGATCAAGTTGGAGGTGGCCCATTCTGCCAACACCTGTACCCTCTATTTTGATGCTATCTGGAAGGAAAACACAAAGGCCAGCTGTCAACTACATACACATAGTCATGTGGCCCCTGACCAAATGGTTAGGACAAGAAAGTGCCAACTTTCCAAAAGTAGTTTTTTTTCAGAATTGTGACATAAAATCCAACTTTACCATTAATGAGGGTTTTAAATTACAATTCCTTAAACACCATACATGATTTTCCTACCTGCACCCAATCAAACAATATCACTTATTAACTGTAATAAGGTAACCTAATGTTTTCCTATGGGAGAGATAGGCCTTGCAACAGTGAAAAATGAATTTGAGAGTTTCTCAATAACAGGATATTTTAAACTTCAAAATACATGGCCAATGTTTTCAATAAAGTGCGCCCTGCCCTATGGGCTGTTTAGAGCCTATCCGAGGGGTGACTTGTATACATTGAAAAGGAAGGGTTAGGGCTGGCACGAGTTTTATTTTGTCAGGTCAAAATGGCAGCTTAAAACTGCACACACAGACTTCAGTCACAAGCTTGAGATTGCTTTAAAGGGCTTCTAAAGAGGGTGGCAAAATCAGTGCTTCTGACCCACTGGAAGTATTTAGGGCCAGATTTATTGAAAAGTGGTGCAGCGTGGTGCTGCGCCAAAATTGACAGCGCCGCACTGCATTACTTTAGAAACGCAGGGATGCACCGTTTTTAACTGAATACGGCACACCCCTGTGATTCCCTCTGCGCTAGCGCTAAATTGAGCTGCTAGCGCCAATGCAGGCATCCTTGCACCATCGTGCAAGGATGGCTGTGTTGAGGGGTGTGATTGTTTATGTGCAGGAAGGTGTCCCTTCCTGCACATAAATAATCACTAATGACACTTTGGCACTTCTGTGTGTGCTAAACAATGCAACACACACAGAGGTCCCAAAGCGTCATGTTCAAAGGATTGTTTATGTGCAGGAAGGGACACCTTACCGCACATAAGCAATCATTTCTGGCATTTTGTTCTTTCTATGTGTGCTTCAGAATGCAGCATGCATAGAAAAAGCAAGTAACGAGGAGGAATAAAAGTATTCCTCCTCGTTGCGCCCTGCTAACGCCACCCCCGAAAATGTAAAAATCTGAGGCAGTGTCAAAATGCAATGGGTGTTGCTGTGGCACGCCCACAACAACACCCATTGCATGCCCCTTCCACGCACAGTGCTGCGTGGGAAGGGGCCGCATTTATAAGGTGGTGTTAAGCCACAAAAAGTGTCTTAACGCCACTTTGCAAATACAGCACTGTGCTCAGCACCACAGGAGCGTAACTAAAAGTGACACTCCTGTGGCTCTAGGGGCCTATAAATATGGCCCAGAATTTATAGCCCCTGGGTGCACATAGTACTACTTTACTAGGGGCTTACTTTTAAGTGAAATGTGCCAATTGAGTGTGAGCTAATGTCACCATGTTAATTGAAAGAACACAAACATGTGGTAAAGTGCACCAAGCCCTAAAAGCCAACATAAAATGAAACTATAAAACAGGAGGGTGAAGGCAAACTGTTTAGAGATGACCACGCTGAGAGTTCCAAGTCCCACAAAACAAAACAGCATGCATGCACCATTGGAGAAACATATCCTGGTATTGACCTTCCAGGAGGTGAATGCTCATCTGATTGCCCTCTAAGAGCTGCAGATCAGTAAGTGCCATTAACTTCGATTGCTACTCTTTCTGGAATAAGTGACAGATAATTATCTGATACATTTTATTATTCATGTTAATGTTTTGATACTGAGAAATACGTTCTGAACTGACATGGTCATGTCACACAGGCATACTGATTATCGCCAATGCACTAATCACGTTGTGGTATGTTCAGTCATTCCAGGACATGGTAGTCCTGTAGTGTGTGATATAACGTTTCGTCATATTGGTGAGCTCTAAGTACAAATTTTATAGTTTTGAGGTGTGCAGTCAAGGCTGGATTAATGAACACCAAAGCACCAGTATTTTCTCACTTTGTGGAAATGAGACATGGCTTTAACTAAAAACGTATTTAAATAAATTAACTAACAGAAAGTGGAGAAGCCTGAGATGAAGCTTTAGCTCAGCGAAAGACTTTTTAGATTTAAAAGACTGGACACTTTACATCAAGACGAATTAAATAACCTTATGGACTTGAAATGTCTCTATAATGAATACCATTAGGTCTCTGACAGTTTACTTTACAAGATCAAAGCTGGTTAATTGCCTTTTTAGATAAAATACCGGCAGTGATACCTAAATACAATGTAAGAGCATGGAAGACAACGGATAGGCAGGAAATAGAAACGCTAAAGGTTACAGAGTACAGCAATGTAGACGGGGATGTTAACTCTGCGAGGAGGAAAATTAGCTTTTGGACATCTGTGGTCAGTTAACATCGAAACCATAGAGAGAAAACTATTTTTTTGAACATTAAGAGGGGGAAACTTGTTCTGTTCTCTAGTTGAGATGAGTTTAAAATGTACACAAAGTACTGACGATTTATTTAGAGTGTGTGGCTCACTCCTGACATAACCTATGACATGTTAATTAGAATATTGTGTAGATTTTATTTATGTCTTGCAAAAGATGTGTTACAATCTAAAAATAAGCTCGCGAAGTAGTGAGTAGTTTTGCGCTCAAAGGCATTGAGCCTTTAATTTGTCTTCATTGGATGAGAAATCAAGATGTGTACATTTGAAAAGTAGAAAGGCAATATATCTGACGTATCACATATAATGAAATAAACTCCAAATAGTGAGGTTCCCTGTAGACCAAAATGTACATGCACTGGCAAAGCCATTACATATGGCATTGGCTGTCAATCTCTTTGCTTTGTCAATGTTTATTTTCTTTTATCATTATTATTTTTCAAAAAGTTATAGTTCGTGAAGCCGCTGGACTGGCGTCCAATAAATAGCTAAAAGCAGAAATAGTTTTGGCCTCAAAAAGCACACATTGGCAACAGAATCCCTTAAAGGAACTGTTTCAGTGTGCATGTGGTCCTCAGAAAAGGGCGGAATACCATTTCTCACAGTGGAGTTAGGTAGTGGCGGAAGTGGGCTGACCCATTTCCTCATGCTATATACTGTACTTAGTGGGAGAAAAATGGGAAAGAATATTAGACCAATGGTTGAAGAGGGCTGATTGAAAGCCCCTATACGTAAGCGTATTATACATAGAATGTTGCTAAAATCAAATGTCTTGGCTACCGACAAAGATACAAATTTAACAAGGTCAAAGAAGTGTGTATATTGTGGAGCACATGAAAGGTAAAAGTGACAAGTATGCTAAGGTCCTGATTTAGAGTTTGTCAGGCAGGATACTCCATTAAAAACCCAGAGTAGTACCCTGCCTGCCAAACTTTCTGTTCACCCACCTCAACTAGACAGGCGAACCCTAAGCGTTCCATTGATAGAGCCATTGTTGCCTTTGTCTATGGACATCTTCTTCTAACAGTCTGATGGAGTAACACCATTGGAAGAGGCTTTGCACAGTCTGCCCTATTTATGTTTTATAATGTGATGTCTTCTTTTTCTGCCCAACATCTCCAGGAAAACTCTGGCAGTCAGCCACTGACAAAATAATAACCTCCTCACCCTGGGAGAACACTTCCCGGGTGTAGAAGTCAATACTTTTGTTTTTTTTAAAAACAAACTCAATATTTGTGAGTTTGAGTTTGAATAACCAACAATGTTAAACAGCCACTGTCAGTTTTGATGGCCATCTATCGAACGTTTCGTACCTAGAACTGAACTGCCATCAACTTCCTTTCAACATATAGGGATGACTGTAGGGCCAGTGGTCATCTCTAAATTTGGTTGATAGTAGTCTGCCAGGATGGCAGTGGTAATGTCCTTTGCCCCCCTTACAAACCGTACTCCACCCACCAAACACTAAATAAGGCCCTACATTTGCAGTGGCGTCTGAATGCAAGGATTTCTTTACCCCAAGAACTTACTAAACTTTTATTGAGAATATTCATACAATAAGGATGTGGGCTGGAGTTGCTAAGTTTCACATAAAACCTTATTGAGCTCCAGATGTAAATGGGTAATTAAGCCATTTCTTCTGTTGGTCCACTTACCCTTCTGGATGCCTACATACCAAATTGCTACCTTTTCAAGCACTGCACTCTCCTTCCCTTTGCCTGCCTATCTTTCTGGGATTACCTACACTAGGACCTCATTATGACCTTGGTGGTACATGGAGTGCCAAGACGGCGGAGGTAGTCCGAATGCCGTCGGGTTGGCTATCGGACTGCCAGATTACGAGTCATGCTAGCGTATGGTGCAACGACTGCTGCGGTCCCACCAGCACTGCCAGGCAGCAAATACTGACACTGTGACTGCCACAAACAGGCCGGTGGAGGCATGTTGCTGCTAGACACATTATGAGGTTGCACACACCAGTGTGACAGTGGTGTCCAACAACCACGTCCCAGCAGGCGGAAATGGGGACTATAAAGGGAGACACTCATCTGCAGGCAGCCTTACACATCCAGTGCTCCCACGGAGCCCATCACACACATCCTTGTGCTACTGGTGATCCTTAAATGTGCACAAAATCGATGTTGCCGTGAGTTCAACCGACCATAAGTACACACACCTACCTGTGTCATTAAGTGTACCAACAGATCTTTGTGCTGTCGCCACATGATTTGGGGGTCACAATAGGGCACCGAGTACACGTCTAATTGTGTTCCTGGTCAGAATTATACACAAAGAAGGACACAGTCACAATACGCCCCCTTTGAGGAGGTCACTCATACTGAACCACAACACAACATAAAAACAAACATCCACTCATCTCAGGCACAAATAGACAAACCTCACTATGCAAACAATAACTGAACAGTTGGGATGGAGCCAGCAGAAACACACAGGGAAGGAGGCTGCACTGGATCATGTCACCTTACAACTGCCCCTAAAACAACTATTGCACAGGAACTGGCCCTTCAGGTATCTCTGAGACAAACAGTACCAGACCCAAATGACAGGCCTATTCGTACAATGTGGAAGTGCACGTCACCAAAGCACATACAAGTTCAACTGCATTGGACATACCTCTACATGAAGTAGCTGCAAGGTACACACAGCTAAATGGACACATGCACAGTCTAATGTCTGCACAAACAAAACTCAGACTGACGCACATCAGATGAATACCTAATATGTATCAGGGGAAAAGTCTGACACAATATATGTTCACATTGGACAGCACAAGAAATGCTTAAGGTACCAAACAGTACACAATGCTCTGACACCACCATTGCATTAACACCCACATATCCATACACTCAACATATACCCTTGTCTTGGGGTATACCAGCTCTGCCCACAAAGTCAGATACTGCAAACAACAGCAAATTGATCAGCAAGCAGGCTGGAACACACACAACTGTGAGTAGACAACATAAGTTCCTCAGGAACAGCATAAAGATAGAAAAGGTTTTCAGGACAAATGTGACCCAAACAAAACAACAATTTTGGTTGATTGATTTGAAATTCCAAATTTCCAAGGCCATTGGCCAGTCCATACTCGATTGGCAATGCGCAGCACTGTGCAGCCACTTGACTCCTAACTGCCAGGGAGCCTCCACAGGAAGGTATATCAAGTGAACAGGTGGCACCTCAGGGATCATCTTTGGGGGGGCATATTTGGGTCAGGGGTTTGATTTTGGGTTTGGGAGGGGTGGGCTGCTTTTTGGGAGGGGCGGGCTTCTTCTTGGGGGAGAGGTATCAGTGCATGCAGAGGGGCAGGGAAGATTTTTGAGGTGGAAAGGAGGGGGTGAGAGTGGGTGGGGGCCTCTTGGGTTTGGGACACAGGGTGAAGGGAACAGGAGAAAGGTCAAGGTCAAACAAAAAACTTTCTCAGGGACCCAGGGATGGTCAGCAGAAGGGGGTGGGGATTTAGAGGTCGAGGGAGAGGTTGTCTGTTGTGTTGGTGTGGATGTTGTAGGTACCTGCTTTGGGGAGGAATGTTTATGTTTGATTTGTGTCTATTGGGTGGATGAGTGTTAGATCTGACAATCTTAGGGTGTTCATCCACCAACTATTTGTCTGCCTCCCTCCATTTTTAACCCCTATCAAGCTGGTTTTAGAAGTCTGCACAATGCTAAAGTGCATGTGCACTCTCCCCTAAACATGGTAACATTTGTTCCTACCCAATTGGCATATTTAATCCCTAATAAAGTGAACAAGAGGAGTGCAGGGCCTTTAAATTAAATGCTACTAGTGGGCCTGCAGCACTGATTTTGTCATCCACATAAGTAGCCCCTTAACCATGTCTCAGGCGTGCCATTGCAAGGCCTGTGTGTGCAGTTTCAGTGCCACTCAGTGGTGGCCCGTCCTTTAGGGCGGAGGGGACATGCCCCCCACCTTTTGCCTCTCATGAAGAGTTTCTGTCAGGCTGATCAAAGGCCAGCCTGACGGACACTCTTCATTTTCAGCTCAGACAGCCAGGAGTGAGCCATGCGCGATTTGCCCAGACTCGTGGCTGTCTGAGCAGAACTTTGCTGGGCTGAGGAAGTCACAGCTCCTATGGGCGTGACCTCCTCGGCTCAGCAAAGGTGCCTCAAGGCCCTCCCCTGGATGACGAGGAAACCGTCACCCATTGACACTCGCCCTGGGCGCTTCAGGTTTAAGCCCTGATACGCCCAGGGCGAGTGTCAATCAGTGACACTTCGTCACAGAGTGGGGTCGGGTCAGCAGTCTCTCCCACTCTAGGTCAGCCAATGAGGGAAGGCAGCAGTCCCAACCCTCCTGGGACCTGGAGGCTGAAGGTAAGTGTATGTGTGTGTGTATGTGTGTGATGTTTGAAATTGAATGTTTGGTGCGCGCGTGCATGTTGAGTGTTATGAGTGTTCTTAATGGATGTGCGTGCATGCATGCGTGTGTGTGTGAAAGAATGAGTGTGTGTGATCTTTTAAAATGAATGTTTGGTGCGTGCGTGCATGCTTGAATGGTATGGGTGTTGTTAATGGATGTGCGCATGCGTGCCTGTGTGTGAAAGAATGAGTGTGTGTGTGTATGTGTGTGTGTGTGCTTCCCGCCCACTCCCTTCCCTCCTAAAGCTGACGGCCGCCACTGCTGCCACTTCGTCTTGTCATTTAAAACTACTTGCCCAGCCTTAAGTTTCCCTTTTCCTACATATAAGTCACATCTAAGGTAGGCCCTAGGTAGCCCATAGGGCAGGGTGCTATGTAAGGAAAAGGCAGGACATGTACTTATATGTTTTACATGTCCTGGTAGTGAAAAACTCACAAATTCATTTCTCACTACTGTGAGACCTGCTCCCTTCATAGGCCAGCGTAAGAACTTCCCTTTTGTACTTTTAAGTGGTAGATTCCGACCTGAATAGAATAGCCCTCTCATGTTTAGTAGGGCCAGAATGGTAATAGAAAATCCTGCTTACTGATGAAGTTGGATTTGATATTACTTTTTTAGAAATGCCACTTCTACAAAGTGGGCATTTCTCTGCGCTTACTGCCATCTGTGCCTTACAGCCTGTCTTCAATCCATGTCTGGTCTGTGCTAGTTGGCAGCTCCCTTTGTGCCTTCCACCCAGACAACCATAAACACAGGACACTCAGTCACATCTGCATTTATCTGCATACTGAATGGGTCTCCCTGGGCAAGAAGGGTGAGGGCGCTCTATCTTACACTTCAAAAGCCAGTGGTCTGCCCTCACACAAAGGACTGATAAGCTCCCCCACAGGGATCCTGGCATATAGGGCTGTGTTGGAAAGTGGAACTTGTGCACTTCAAAACCACCCTTTGTGATGTTTCCCTCACTTCAAAGTAATTTTGGGGTACATATACTAAGTCTGTGACCCTCCAAAATTAGAAACTTCTTGACTTGCAACAGGACTCTGTCAGAGGGGCTGCCTGGCTGCCCAAAGGACTCACCTGAACCACTTTTCTGAGAAGGACTGCACTCCTGCTGTTGCCCTGCTGCCTGCTGGCCCCTGGCCTTGCTGGAAGGACTCTGCCTTCCTCCAGAAGTGCTCTCCAAGGTCTTGAATTGAGCTTGACTCCTGTTCTGAAGTCTCAGGGCCATAAAGACTTCACCAAAGAGAAAAAAATCACAGTGCAAGAGAAAATCAATGCAATGCCAGCAGAAATCAAAGCAGCTCCTGCCTCGCGGCTGAAAAATCATTGCACCACTCACCAGATTGATCACCAGAAGCACCTGCTCCTTCTTACAAGCTCCTTCTTACAAGCTCTTCAAGGATTTTCAACTAATCATCCCTGGGTGTCAAAATATCTCTGCATCACAGTGAGGAACTGTGACTGGGTGGTTCAAGGAGGACACAAAGGCAGCGGACTGCTGGTTCAGGTGAGTTTTATTTTATGGTTGTTTGGTATGCTAGATAAGTAAGTATTCAATAGTATCCAGTCCTGTTTTGGGTACTGCTGCACTTCAGTTCTTCTTTCTGTTTCTCTCTTCTTCGAGGGCTCCCGGGAGGCGCATGGGAGAAAACAGAAAATAAAGTATCAGTAAGTTCCTTATCCTAATTATATTGTTTCTCCCTTTTCCTGTCCTCCCTGTTCTATTTTTGGCTATTTTTCCTCTTTTCCCTTACTTTTCCTGTTTCTTGGGTTCTTGTGCGTTTAATCCCCTCTCTCTCTCCTGTTTCCTTTATTCTTTCCTAGTTGCCTGTTTCTGGGTTACTCCTCTGTAACCTCTCTCTTGCTTTTTCCTTCTTCCTATGCTCCTGTTTTGTGATTCTTCTGTATCGCTTTGTATCCTCTCCGTAACTACCGTTATCTGGTCTCTCTATTTCTCTCTGTCCGCCTTCCTTTTGGTATTCTCAGCCTATCGTTTTTGTTTCCTCAGTTCTTCCTGCTTTGGTTTTTGTTTTCTTTTCTACTGGTCTACCCCTTCTGTTGTTTGGGCGTACCGCGTTTCTCCCTTCCTTCATCCCACCTCCTCCTCCCTCTAGTCCTGCTCCGTACCCTCCTCCCGGCCGCCCTTACTTTTCCCCATCCAGCAAAGAGGACGCACCTGGTATGGCCATGCTCCTCCAGAAGCGTGGCTGGAAAATTCGCCGGCTGCCTCCCACGCCGCTGTCACCAGCGTGGATTCCTCAGGCCGCTATCTTGTTGCACGTCAAATCCTCTTGGGTCCGGATCACTGTCCTGCTGTTGCTCGATTCCTCTGTCGACACCACTCGTTTCTCCTGCTCCTCTTTCCCTTTTCTCCCCGGACACCCGCGCTCTCATTCCTTTTATTGTCCAGGCTGCTCACCGTCTCTGCCGCTGCTCTTCTGGCCCCGGAAGTCGAAGGGGATTGGATCCTGATCCGTCCCCTTCCGGGTTGGCGGTGGTAGTGTCGACCCGTGCCACCTCCTCAGACGGGTCTGTTGTCAACAGCCCATCACAGACACTCCCCCTAGCGAGAGGCTGATAGAGCCGCTCCGTAATAGGGTGCCGAGAAAGATAATCGGCATTGACCATGCAGGAGCCAGGGGAATGGCGAACCTGGAACAAAAAAGGCTGGCGTGAGAGGAACCATCGAAGCACCCGCGCATTGGTGTCTTTATGTTGAACAAGCCATGTTAACGGAACATTATCTGTCAGTAGCGTGAATGGTCTCCCTTCCAAATAATACCGTAGTGAGTCCACTGCCCATTTTATTGCCAAGCACTCCTTTTCAAGGGTGTGGTAGTGTTGCTCCCGTGGTAACAGTTTGCGACTAATGTAGACAGTGCGATGTAAAGCCCCTTCCCCGTCTGTCTGGAATAATACCGCCTCCAGGTCTACATCCGAGGCGTCGGTTTGAAACCAAAAAGGCTTAGAGATGTCAGGGCAGCATAAGACTGGTTCAGAAGTCAGGAGGTGCTTTAAGGTTTCGAAACTCTTCACCTCCGCATCAGAGAGGGCAGTTAACCAGTTGGGGCATGTTTTTTTCAGTAAATCCGTAAGGGGTCCGGCTATGGTGGAAAAATGGGGTATGAACCGACGATAGTAGCCTACCATGCCTAATAAGGCCCATATGTCTTTTTTTGTTCGGGGAAATGGTAATTGTCTGATAGCCTGGAGTTTCTCTATCTGGGGCTTCACCTGCCCTTCCCCTAGTACAGAGCCCAGGTATTTGATCACTGTGTGGCCTAACTTACATTTCTCCAGGTTAGCAGTTAGATTGGCATCCCTTAGGGCCTGTATGATGTCCTCTAGGTGTTCTAGATGTTCATCCCAATTGGCACTATAGACCACTATATCATCCAGATACACTGCTGCATATCTGTGAAATGGTCGGAGGATGCAGTCAATAAGCCGTTGGAAGGTGGCCGGAGCACCACGTAGGCCGAACGGGAGAACCGTGAATTGATAAAGGCCGGATGGAGTGGCAAAGGCAGTCTTTTCCATATCTTCGGGTTGCAGAGGAATCTGCCAATATCCTTTTGTTAAATCCATGGTGGATATATAGCGGTCTTGACCTAAGCGGTAAAGGAGTTTGTCTATTCTTGGCATTGGATAGGAGTCAAAAAGTGATAAAGCATTGACTTGTCTAAAGTCAACACAGAATCTGGTGCTTCCGTCAGGTTTTGGTACTAGTACTACTGGGGAACACCAAGGGCTGACAGATGGTCCAATTATACCTGCTCTCAACATAGCTTCCACCTCTTGTTCTACTTTATTCTTTTTAGCCTCGGGGATTCTATATGGTCGTTGCCGGGCTACTACGTCCGTATTGGTAGGAATGGTATGTTGAACCAACGAAGTCCGTCCCGGTATTTTGGAAAATACATCAAGACTTCTATCGACTAAGGATTGGAGCTGGCTATGTTGGGTTTCAGAGAGAGCAGTATTTATCTGAGGTAGGGGGTTCTCAGACATAGTACTAATTGGAATTGGGTGAATGGGAGTGTCCCGTTTGGGGTCTTTAGTAATATACAGGATAGGGTGTTCGTCCGTCGACTTGTGCCACTTTTTAAGAAGATTAATATGATATATGTGTTCCCTGCCTGTACCAGGAGGTATCTCGAGTTTGAAGGTGGTCGGATTGATTTGTTCTATTACCTCATATGGTCCTTGCCATCGGGCAAGCAGTTTGTTTTCACAGGAAGGTAATAATACTAGCGCCTTGTCCCCCACCCTCAGACTCCGGAGTGTGCTGTTTGAATCATAGTATTTTTTGCTTATTTTGGGCCTCTCTTAATGCGGTGTGGACTTCTTCCCACAATGAGTGCAGGTTTTCTCTTAACTCTTTGGTGTAGGTCACGATATCTTTGACCTCCTCCTCTGATTCTTCCCAATATTCTGCCAACATTTCTAACAGGGTGCAGGGTTGTCAGCCGAAAAGTAATTCAAATGGGCTGTGTCCCGTGGAGGATTGGACATGGGTGCGTATGGCATAGAGAACTAAGGGTAGCTTCTTTTCCCAGTCCTTGCCCACCTCAGAAAGGACTTTTCGGAGTAGTGTTTTAATGGTTTGGTTATACCTTTCCACTAAACCATCCATCTGTGGATGGTATACCGAGGTCCGTATCTGACGGACCCCCAGGGAGTGACATATCTCGGCCATAAGCCGGGACATAAACGGGGCTCCCTGGTCCGTCAGGATTTCTTTAGGAAAGCCGACCCGGGAAAAGAACTCAATCATGGTCTGGGCGATTGTTTTGGTATGCATACTGGAAAGGGGAATGGCTTCAGGATATCGGGTAGCATAGTCCACTAGTACTAGGATATATTGGCGTCCTTTTACTGACGAGGTTAAGGGTACTACTATCTCTAAGCCCATTTGAGAAAAGGGGGTGTCTATAAGAGGTAGAGGTTGTAGGGGCGCCACCCCATGCAAGGATAGATTAATTGGTTGACACTTTGGGCAGTCTTGACAGTGTTTCCTAATGTCCCTATAAAAGCCTGGCCAATAAAACCGTCGTAAGACCGCTGCCTCAGTTTTTCTCTTCCCATATGTTCCTCCCCATTATCCCCATGTGCCAAATGCAGGACCTGTTGCCTATGGGTTTGGGGTACCACTAATTGCGGGGATCTCCCAGGAGTGTTGGGGCTAGATCTATACAATAAGTTATTTTCGATGGTAAAGGCGGGACCTACCACTCTCCCATCCGGGTGTAGGGCCTGCTGCCATGCGGTTTTCAGGGTGGGGTCCTCTCGTTGGGCTTGTCTGAAACTCCCTATCATTGTTAATACTGTGGTGGCTTGTGGGCCGGGCTTGGAAGAGCCCTTAACCGGGGAGGCATAGTAATATTGCTGTTGTTCCCACTTTTGTTTTTTTGTGAGCTTTACTCTCAAGGGGCTCTCTTCTACCTCCACCTTCCCATACGGGGCTTCCTCCCACCAGGTGTTGGTCACATATTCCTAGCTGGCCCTTGCTAATAACGGCGTGAAGTTCTCATAATCAGTGCCAATGATTAGATCTTCTACCAGAGTAGGGATCATTCCTACTGTGATCTGTTCCTCGACTCCTTTCCAATTGAGAAGGACAGTTGCTACTGGGTATAGTCGTTGATCACCATGGACACAGGTGATCAAGACTCTGGTGTGAGGAGCCCATTGTTCTCGCTTCACCAGGTCTTGTCTGACCACACTTTGGCTGCGCCCGGAATCAACCAACGCTTTTCTTTCTGTGCCGTTAAGTCATACAGTAATGGTGTATTTCCCTTTCTTGTTGCCAGACCATAGGACTCGGCCTTTCATCATTCCTATCTCCATGAGTTCTTCTGTTTCTTTCTTCAAAGGACAGTTTCGGGCGATGTGTCCCCACTCCGAACAGTGGAAACATTGGGGTCCCATTATGGGGTCTCGTGGGGCTGGGGAATGGGAAGGATTGGCCCGCTCTGAACCATGTGGCATCCCGGTCTTTGGATGTATGGGTTTCATCGGACCCCCCCGAGATGCCATGGATGTTGTTGGCTTAAGCTGGCTACCCTGGAAATCCGGGGCTCGATGGAATGCACAAGCGAGGTCTATGGCTGTATGGTTGGTTAATCCAGGGTGTTGTCGGACCCAATTTCGGGTGTTGGGAGGAAGGGCTTCAAATACTGTTCTAGAATGATGGCATCAAACATCTCTTCTTTTGTGGTTTCCGTGGGATGCAGCCATTTTCCCCCAGCATGATGCACCCTGTAGTATAAAGTACGGGGATTTTCTTGAGACATCCACTTGATCTGTCAGAACTTAGTCCGGTAACTTTCTTGGTCCAACCCTATACGTTCTAGGATGGCCTTCTTTATTTCTTTACAGGGAGTAGCCCCTCCCGGGTTTACCGCCTGGTAGGCTGCTTGTAGATGACCAGTCAATAAGGGAGCTATGTACTGTCCCCATTTGTCCTCAGGCCAGTGAGCAGTGCTTGCCAACCGCTCAAAATTTGTAAAGAACGCGTCGGGGTCCTCTTGTTCTTGGTATTTCTGAAGGACGCTGCTTGGCACGTTGGGGTGAACTTTGGTGTGAGCGATGGTGTCGGTTAATTTCCCCAATGTGTTCTCATGACCCAGTTGGTTATTGGCCATTATGGTGGCCTGGCTTTTCAGCGCGGTCTGCAGTGCCTCTCGCTCTTCTTTGGCTTCCCTCAACTGTTGCTCCCAGACCAACTGTAAATGCCGCTGACCTTCGGCCACCTGTGCTATCATGTCCGCAAGTGTGGGTTTCTCCTCCATGGCGTTGGGGTTCACAAAATCCCACTTCTGACACCACTTGTGACTGGGTGGTTCAAGGAGGACACAAAGGCAGCGGATTGCTGGTTCAGGTGAGTTTTATTTTATGGTTGTTTGGTATGCTAGATAAGTATTTAATAGTATCCACACCAGAAAATCAGACATAGCACCTTATTTTCAATGCATCTCCTCCTCTGCTGCACCCGTGCCTCACTATTTTTGATGCATCCCATGCACTGTGTATTAAAAGGATACCACCAATGATTCTTAAGGATTGATACTCATTTCAAGTTTTAAAAACTGATGTTTTGACTTGTACATATTGGATTTTTGTTGTTTTTGTCTTATTTTATTCAAATAAAGATTATCTATCTTCCTAAACTGGTGTGTGGTACGTTTTGTGGTGGTTTCACTGTTTTACTGTATGAGTTATTGCACAAATACTTTACACATTGCCTTCTAAGATAAGCCTGCCTGGTCTGTGCCAAGCTACCAGAGGGTGAGCACAGGATAATTTGGATTGTGTTGTGGCACACTCTGACTAGGATTGTGGTCTCTACTTGGACAGGGTATATACCTCTGCCAACTAGAGACCCAGTTTCTAACAGTGAGTGAGTGCGTTTGTGTCTTGGGTTAGGGATGGAGTGGTGGATGTGTGTGTATCTGTTGGTGTGGTGAATGCGGGTATGCTGGATGTAGTGGATGTCTGTGTGTCTGTTGGGGTGGTGTGTGTGGGTATGGTGCTTGTGGTGAATGGCTGAGTATCTGTTGGTGTGATGTCTGCGGCTATGCTGGGTGTGGTGAGTGTGTCACTGACTGTTGGTGTGGTGCCTGTGGGTATGCTTGATGTTGTGTGTGTAATACTGGGGGTTGTGGGGGTGTCTGGGGAAGTAGTGACTTTGCTGTGTCTGTGGGTCTCTGTTGTTTACTTGTGTGCTTTGTGGTGCTTGTGCCTGTGTATGCTGCTCTTGTGTGTTGAGGTAGATGCATGTGGATCAGTCTGTGTGCTTTGGGTAGGTAGGGGAGGGGGGATTTGGACTGGGGAGAGGAATGTGGAGGGAGGATGGAAGGTAGGGGGTGACTGGCTGCCATCTGTGAGGAGACCAGAGGCTGAAAAGATCTCTGTGGGCCAGCCATTGCACCATAAATGACTTCCAGGAATGCTCTTGTTTGTTGTAGTTTTCTTGCCAATACATGGATTGCATTGACAATGGCTGAATGACCTACAGAGATACTTCCCAGGAGGTCAAACATCTCCTCACTGATGGCAGGAGTGGTAACAGGGGCTTGGGCGGAGGTGCCTGTGGGAAAGGAGACTTCCACTCTCTTGGGTGAGAGGGCACGGACACCTGGGTTGGGAGCAAAAGCGTAGGTGGTGATAGAATGGGGGTAACACACAAAGATGTTACAGGGGGATGCTCCTGTTAGTCCTCTACCACTAGGGAGTGTCCACTGGAGGAAGAATTTGATGATGAAGAGGATGTTCCGGTCTCCCATGTGGCATTCCTCTCACACTCCAGGCCACTGGGTCACTGTGTCAGCGGTGTCTTCACCCGAGGTCCCATCAGGTGCTTCCCCATTCGGCAGTGCCATGTTTTCTTCACTTCCCAGTGCTTTATGCTGCAAACACAAAGAGAAATAGGGTCATTACATGTCCATGATCACACTTGAACAACATCTCTGATTACCATGATCTCAAGTAGGCCCCAGCATCAAACTCTACCTGAGTAATCCATACATGTGCCACATCATATGCATGTATCCCATATGACATGTCAACAGTTGCCCACAAGAAATTCAGGATCTAACACAACTACAATTGCATGCCTGAAGTTGTGCAATCACAATAACCATTCATCAAGTAGGAGACCGCCATCACCCACAAAGCCTTGCCCCATGGAGCAGGCTTCGGTTACCTGTTGTCATAAAAAGTTGGCCAATGCCAAATGAATTCCCACAGATCCGACACAAGGTCATGCACACATCTATTTGTCATATACATAATAACCCAACAATAAGAAATGATGCTCCAAAATCCAGCCATTTTGTTTACAAAAGTACAATAACCTGGAGAAGCTGACATGGAAATACTCATGTCACACTGGAAGCATTTCCACTATGCACACATCAGGAAGTGATATTTGTCCCAATGGTGTCATGGAGGGAGTATTAATGTAGCTCAAATAGGTCGCACAGGTGGCATAGAAGTGGACACTGTAGACATCATCTGCAAAATGTCAGGGAGAGATGCCCCCAAAATCTACAACACAATAAGTCAGCAAGCCCCAGGGTAATCAATACTGACGTCTGGCACCACTTACAATGACATACTCTGAGTGCACCAGTAGGTGCCATTAGATCCTTTGATATTGGAGAGACCCTGAGATTTGAAAGTACTTGTTGAAGGCCCTCAACATGTTGCTGAATTGGAAGCTACATCATTGTCTCCATTATGGTCATGCCGACCTACATGTCTGACTGTGGATGAATGCTTGTACCCAAACACATGTGATTTCAACATAACTGCCAGTCATTCCATGATGCATGCCAACAGTCAGGTCACAAACCTTACCCATTACACATGTGCAGTGCATTTTTCCACATGATGCCATGTCAAGGGCATAGATTTTCACATTGTGGCTCAAAACTCTAGGCCTACCTGTTATCCCTCATTGCTACTGCAGTTGTACATGGCAAATGACATGCTATGACTTATGAGGGAATGTGTCAGCGAACGGACAATAGTGACACACTCCTGTATGTGGCAAAACATGAAAATTATCCTGATTGTAAAAGTCTTCTTCCACACACAGTTTCCCATACACATATATGTGAAGGAATACATACATCATCCATCAAAATAGGTAGAACATGCATGAAACAGCAGCTTACATGTATTGCTAAAGAGGAAGGGACACATGCTGACATGTAGGCACAAGGAATGTTGGAAACAGTGATGGCATATAGATCATGTCTATGGACATTCCCCACTTACCAAGGGAAAATATTGATCTATAACTGCACCCTAAGTACAATGTAGCCTATGTCATATGTGTGATGGTCAGTTTCACATTACAGACTGCAGTGAGGCACCAGCACCCATCATACACTGAAGACAACTAGACTCTGGGTGGTGCATGTCAACATACTCATTTAATTAGACACATGGCTGAGGATAGTGATCCATCACTTGCGCACCTTTGGCCTGTAACATTGAGGAGTATTGGTATGTCGCATAGAATTGACACCCACTATGACAAAAAACAGTACTTGATTGGTCAATGTACACAGCCATATGTCGTCCCTGGAGAGCAAGTGGTTTGTGGTTTGTAAACAGTTGTGCCTAGGTCCTTGAGTCAATCAGTATACAACAGATGACACGTTTACACAAACAATCACTCATCTATTGTGTAACACATGGCTCATACCTAATTGTCAGGGGAATCTGTCAGAACCTAACACATTCACTTTGCAATTTGATAGGCAAGAATGTGCCCTGTACTCACCCCCTTGTAGCTGTTTTGCTGCCCTCATGGTCCATCAAGCTCTGGATAGGCCACCGCCAGATTGCTGGCCATTACGGGGGTCATGGTCCGATGAGCACCCCGCCCACATTTAGAGGACATCACCAGCTGGACCTCAGCGATCTTCCGGGCCCAGCATCTCAATTCCTCCCACCTTTCCCTGCAGTGGGTGCTCCTCTGGCTGTGGACCCCCAGGGTTTTCACCTTCCAGGTGATGGCTCTCCATAATCCATTCTTTTGATGGTCACTGACCTGCATGGATGCAAAAGACAAATCAAGAGATCATGATCACAAGTCTCACCACAAATGGTTGAGCCAGATATATGTTAGTAACATCAAGCTAGGTCTTTCCTATTTGTCAGTACTCCCAAGTGTGACATATACAAGTGAATAAGTACAGGGATATGACTACAGACATATATTTTTCCATCTGCAGACTAACACACTACTCTGCTCAGGTCATGCAGTGGCTAAGCAAACTTACTGACATGTTGCAGCCCATGCTCTATCAACCTGTACTGTGATGTGAGCCACAATAAACCACATCACACATATGTGGCTTGTAAAGGGTAAACTCCTTAGGCATGAATAGACCCACACATTTACACTCTGTGAGAATGACTCACTGCATGCAGTCCCTACAGGCAACTTCAGAGTACAAACTCAAACATTACACATGAGTTACAATAAAGAGATTGGCATTGTGGCTTCAAAAAGTATCTTCCCTGTCCATATGTGGACATGTGCAATAACAATTGTAGACTGATGCCACATCAGAGTGTGGAGTTCTGTGCTAGGTATCTGTATAATAGAACACTGCTTTGGACATATGTGTCCATCCTACAGAGATGGCATCCAACGAGCAAGGCATGTGACAAAGCTACTGAGTCACATATCATGGCCTCCCAGGAATCAATGCACTGTCTGTACTGTGGGACTGTCATTTGTGCTATATGCCTGTACAGGACAAATATGACCTATGGGAAGTTGACAACAGAGCAGTATGGGTAAGGGACCTGTCATGAGTCAAACACACAGATTGGCAATGATGATAAGTGTACATATGGCTTAGAGTAATTACTTACCTCTGTACAAATGTGTAATCTAGTCAAAGAAATGAGGCATTCTGGGCAGGAATTGCCACCAGCGCCTCATCATGGCCACATGACATGATCTGCTGGGGTACAGGGAGTGGGCACAGTGCCACAGTTCCATAACCACAGTGACTCTCCCACAGCCTGGACTAGGTCCCACACTGGGGCATTCATTTGACAGGCCCTGGTCTCTGCAGGCTGAGCTTACAGAACCGACATGACACTCCATTCCCATCACTTCCATGAATGACAGTACATTATGTAGCCAACAGCAATTTGGCATGTGGGATGTGTGGCAAACTGAAGGGTAGAGTGAGTCCTGATATGCCTTTCAAAAAACAGTTTAGCAAGGGTAGATGTATTTAGAAATCACTGTGGCACCAAGCACATTGTTCACATTCCTCTCAACTGACTCACATAACATTCATACTCAGCACATGCTGTCATGCACATGCATGTTGTCTGACATTCACAACAACCATGAGGAAAGTGATGTCAATGGATGACAATAAAGTCTCTTTACCTATTTATGTGCATCTAACAAAAGGAGGATCTAGGACCCCAAAAACGTCACATAACGCAATGTGACTGAATTTAAAATATGGCACTGACCACAAATGCCTGTACATAGACCCTCCCATTGATGCCACACAGACTGCAACAATAGGTACATGAGTAGTCAGACTGACACAAATAGGTACATTGTAGCCTGTGAGGAGGAAATGGATGGTGAAGTACAGAGAAAATTATGCACATGAGTTACTTATCTGCTCCTCTGGTGAACCACAGTGCTGTCAATACAGGGGTGGGACCTCATCTACTAGCCTCTCCAGCTCCTTTTAAGAGAAGGCAGTGGCCCTATCACCTGCTGGACGTGGCTTGATAGCTCCCTGAAGCAGTACACAGTAACTCAGGTCCTAGAAGTCTTGCTGGCGGCAGTGTCAGGAGTCAAGTGAATTAATCTGCAGAACATGGTGGTCTCAGCCACCACGTACGCAGTTGGCACTATCAGCAGACAAAGCCATTGGCCTGTTTAGCAACACAAAAGGATGATGGATGGAGTGCTGAACAATGCAAACACTCACCCCCAGTCACAAATCTGGGTTTAATCCATCATTCTTTTGCTCACCATGCCACCCCAGTTTGGACCAAGCCATATGCAAATCAGTCTTGACCCTGTTCCTCATGGGAACAGTTCAGCCCCAACTGCCAAGCCAAGTCCTCCCTGGACCGGAAACAAGCATCCTAAGACCAGTTTCAGGGTTTCACCCTTCATGAGGCAGGCTAGCTTGAATCCAGTGGCACAGTGAGCAAGGGACCCACATCTGGGCATACCCTTCCCACTTAGGGCAACTTTAGCAACACAAAAGGGTGATGGACGGACTGCTGAACAATGCAAACACTCATCCCCAGTCACAGATCTGGGTTTAATCCATCGTTCTTTTGCTCACCATGCCATCCCAGTTTGGACCAAGCCATATGCAAATCAGTCTTGACCCTGTTCCTCATGGGAGCAGTTCAGCCCGAACTGCCAAGCCAGGTCCTCCCTGGACCAGAAACAAGCATCCTGGGACCGGTTTCAGGGTTTCACCCTTCATTAGCCAGGCTAGCTTGAATCCAGTGGCACAGTGAGCAAGGGACCCACGTCTGGGCATACCCTTCCCACTTAGGGCAACTTTAGCAACACAAAAGGATGATGGACGGAGTGCTGAACAATGCAAACACTCACCCCCAACAGGGGTAGGACCTCATCTACTAGCCTCTCCAGCTCCTTTTAAGAGAAGGTAGGGGCCCCATCACCTGCTGGACGTGGCTTGATTGCTCCCTGAAGCAGTACACAGTAACTCAGGTCCTAGAAGTCTTGCTGGCGGCAGTGTCAGGCGTCAAGTGAATGAATCTACAGAACATGGTGGTCTCGGCCACCACATACGCAGTTGGCACTATCAGCAGACACAGCCATTGGCCTGTGACTACCACTGACAACAACATTGGCCTATGGCGGTGTCCACCGGGACTGCAACTGCCTATTCCCATGACGACTTCCGCTAGTGGTCGTGGGCAATTCATAATGCCCAGTGGATTAGGTCAGACTGCTGCCATTTTGGCTGCCTGAAATGCTGTATAGGGCATTATAAACTGTGCAACTCTTCTGAAAATGTATTTTGGACTTTGCAAACATGCTTATCCTATGTTGTCATGTAAGTCCTACTACTCAACCACCATTGAATAATGTAGCAGGGTTCAGATGGCATTTTCCAGTGGGGCACAGTCCACCCCCGCCAACGATCATTTTGGCGGTAGGGATACTGTTCTGCTTTGCTTCAGACTGAGTAGGAACAAAACTAATGAATGCAAAGAATGCAGCACTCTTAGTCTGAGTAATGAAGTTATTAAGGCACTTCCCAGGTCTCAAGTACGTGAACACTTTATTTGAATGAAACAACACACTGCAGCTACTAAAATAATCACAGCAATTGGATAATAATAATCAGAGAAAATGCAATATATATATTTGCAGTGACTGCGTATATTTATGCATGCACACAGTAAAGCTAGATATTAAGATTTAAAAATGCATCATCATGGGGATTGAATCCAACATCATCCTTGTCTTCCATCGGCAAGCTGTGGAACCAGTGACAGCTGAGACAGGAGAAACTTCCCCAACAGGATAATTCTTAGCAATGTATATACTCTCAGAAATGAGTTTCTTCTACCCCAATGTCAAGCTTCCCCACCTTATATACTTTAAACAAACTTTAGAGGAAGGTTCTAGAAACCCCCATCCTTTGAGTAAGTTGTGAAATTCAAGCACTGGCTGTACTCGGTCAGTGTTAAAAAAACACGCAAGAGAAATGCCAGATCATAAGGTGTATTTCCAAAACCAAACTGTACCCTTCTCTGCCATAAATATTCTCATCCATGTACACTCTTATCAACATTGCATCCCCCATGTTGTGTTCCGTTCCCTGGTGATAAAAGCGAAAACACGTTAACAAGCTGTGCATAAAATAATACTCGCACCACCAATGTGACGGCATTTGAAGCTAAGCTACTCACAAAATGAAGTTAGTGGTCAAGATGGAATCAGTGGTTAAATGCAGATGGCATTACAGAGACCCTGACACATTTAGACCTATATTTACACTTTTTTTGTGCTGCATTTGCGTAATTTTTTTATGCAAAATCGGCACAAACTTACAAAATATAATTGTATTTTGTACTTTTGTGCTGCTTTTGCATAAAACATGACACATATTTGGTGCAAAAAAAGTATAAATGTGGGCCTTAGAGGGGCAATTTAGCTGCACATCTTTGAGTTTGGTCCATATACACATGTGACCCTTGTGTTATTTGCAGCTGTGATGTTTACTGGTTACCTTGTCTATCCAGTCAGACATGCCTTATTACATGATCTCATTGACATGCATCATGTATGTTGGTCTGGACATACGGACTAATGTTGGAAATCATGTCTTGTCATACATAGGCACCCAGGAAGAGGAATGATGCAACAACCTCCTGTCTACCGCCCTTTGCCAGACCTTCAGACCATGGAAGAATGACACATTATCCTTCTGTACCATCTGACTAGGCAAACAATAGTGAACTTATATTGTCAGTTGGAGCCAGATCTGAGGCCAGCTATTAATTATCCAACCATCACAGCACCATTGTACAAGTCATGTCAGTATTGCACTTCCTAGTCACATGGTCCTACCAACATACAGTGGCCCTCTCAGCTGGCATATCCCAACCTATGTTCAGTCTGGTGTGGAAGGATGGCCTTCAGCAATGTTGAAACATCTGGACTGCTACATCCAGTTTCCCCGATGTCAAGATTTAGCCCATGTGAAGGCTAACTTTCATGGTTTCGCACGCATCTCACATGTGGTGGAGGAAAATGATGGCACACATGTTGGCTTGGTCCCACAGCAGGCCAATTAAGTATCCTTCATGTTGGAAAGTGGAATATTGGTAAGGGCAGGAAAGTACCTATACTTAGCAATAGGCCACAACTCCCCCACTTCGGTCCAGTCAGGGTCTCAGTAAATTAATGCTGGCTCATCTCTTGGTAGCTTGAGAATGAGCAACAAAGCTTAACTTAGGAGACATAGGCCCTCATTATGACTTTGTCTGTAAATTCCAAATACCGCTGAGGTGACTGCCGCCAACATACCGCTGTGGAGGTGAACAATTGTCTGCCAGATTATTATGCATACACACAAAACTGACAGAAAACAGCCACAACCTCAAATCTGCCAGACCACTGTTGGTGATAAACTGTTGTAACTACCATCCATAACGTTGTGCCACCACTACTACGCCCTCCAAATTATGACCCTCGAATCACCACAGCAGCCATTCAACGGCAGTAAACTATTGGCAGTGAACACTGCTGCACTGGATATGGACACCCAAATCAAAACAAGACAACATTGACCAGACCAAAACACCCACACCTGACAAAAATACACACACACCCATCAACGGCACTATAAAACATACACCCACATCACCCACAATCCTTTGCTAACACAACAAGACGGCTACACTTTGCAACGCTAATACAAAAGAGAACTGCACACACTTTTCACAACTACCAATTCATCCGACACGCACCACACACCTCACACCTCACCACATCATACATCACTCTCTGCACAACATACACACACCACACAACACCCATGTCCCCACAAAGACACCCCCATTTCACCGATGAGGTGTTGTGGGTCATGGTTTAGGAGATAGTCAGGGTAGAGCCACAGCTGTTTGGAGCACAGGTCCAACAGATGTCTATTGTCAGGAAGATGGAGCTATGGCGGAGGATCGTGGACAGGGTGAACGCCTTGGGACTACATCTACGCACAAAGGACGACATAAGGAAGAGGTGGAACGACCTACAGGGGAATGTGCGTTGCATTGCAGCAAGACACCAGCTCACCATCCAGAGGACTGGCAGTGGACCCCCAGCTTCTCCCCCACAGCTGACAGCATGAAAAGAGCAAGTCCTGGCAATCCTGCATCCTGAGAGACTCACTGGAGTATCCGGAGGACTGGACACTGGTGAGTCAACATTTATTACCTATCACCCCCATGCCTGCATGCCATCTTGACCACTCACCCTGACTCCCATCACTCCACTCCATCCCACACTGTGCATCATCCAAATGAACAAACCTAAATGCCAAGCCCTGCATGTCATACCCACTGCATGCACATCCCTTCTAGCCCTGCATGTACACCCACCACCAATGCATGCACAGCATGGAGAACTAACAATCCCACAATCCATCACCATACACAAACAGAGGTGGCAAAGCAAGAGCAATAATATAGGGGAAGCTAGTGATGCAGAATATGTGACAAACATGTAGCATAATACACCACTTACATCCTCACAGGTGCCCCAGCCAATCTCAGCTGCGAGGAAGTGCCACGGCTACGCAGTCCCCCACAGAAGATGCCCCCAGTGATGACAACACCTCTGGAGCTCTAGATCTAGATGAACTCCCAGGCCCATCAGGGACCTCTGGTCAGTCGGCTACCCCAGCCCACACCCAGTCCACTACAGAGCCTCCCCATCAGAATCCAACACCACAGCAGCCATCCAACATCCCCAGACCTCTGTCCCCAGGACACATCAATCAATAGTGTGCCCACCTGTACAGGGACCCCAGTCCACACCTCACAGGCTAGACAATGTGGGTCCTGGGGTCAGTGGGAATGGGCACACCGTTCAGGGGACTGTGAGAAAGTAGTCTCTTTCTAGCATGGTTACCCCCACTTTTGGCCTGTTTGTGAGTGTGTGTTAGTGTGTTTTTACTGTGTCACTGGGATCCTGCTAGCCAAGACCCCAGTGCTCAAATATAAAAACCTATATGTTGCTGTGTTTTGCCTGTCTCACTGGGATCCTGCTAGCCAGAACCCCAGTGCTCATAGTTTGTGGCCTAATGTGTGTGTTGTCAAGAGTGCTTAACTGTGTCACTAAGGCTCTGCTAACCAGAACCTCAGTGATAATGCTCTCTCTGCTTTTACATTTGTCACTATAGGCTAGTTATTTCATTTACCAATTTCATTTGGCACACTGGACCTCCCCTTATAAGTCCATAGTATATGGTACCTAGGTACCCAGGGCATTGGGGTTCCAAGAGATCCTTATGGGCTGCAGCATTTCTTTTGCCACCCATGAGCAGCTCAGACAAACCCTTCCACAGACCTGCCATTGCAGGCTGCGTGAAATAGTGCACACGCTATTTCACAGCCATTTTCACTGCACTTAAGTAACGTATAAGTAACCTATATGTCTAACCTTCACTTGCTGAAGGTTAGGTGCAATGTTACTAAGTGTGAGGGCACCCTTGCACTAGTAAAGGTGCCCCCACATAGTTCAGGACCATTTCCGGGACTTTGTGAGTGTGGGGACGCCATTACATGTGTGCACTACATATAGGTCAATACCTATATGTAGCTTCACAATGATAACTCCAAATATGGCCATGTAAGGTGTCTAAGATCAAGGAATTGTCACCCCATTCCAAATCTGGTATTGGGGAGCCAATTCCATGCATGCTGGGGATTCCACTATGGACCCCAAGTAGTGCCAAACCAGCTCTCTGAGGCTTGCACTGCAGCTACAGCTGCTGCCACCTCACAGACAAGGTTCTGCCCTCCTGGGGTCTGAGCAGCTCAGTCCCAGGAAGGCAGAACAAAGCATTTTCTTTGGGAGGTGGGTATTACACCCTTTCCCTTTGGAAATAGATGTAACTGGATGGGGAGCGGTAGCCTCCCCAGTCTCTGGAAATGCTTTGAAGGGCACAGATGGTGCACTCCTTGCATAAGCCAGTCTACATGGGTTCAGGGACCCCTTGTCTCAGCTCTGGCGTGAAACTGGACAAAGGAAAGGGGAGTGACCACTCCCCTGTCCATCACCACCCTATGGGTGGTGCCCAGAGCTCCTCCAGTGTGTCCCAGACTTCAGCCATCTTGCTTTGCAAGGTGTGAGAGCACTCTGGAGGCCTCTGAGTGGCCAGTGCCAGAAGGTGACATCAGTGACCCCTCCTGATAGGTCCTTACCTGATTAGGTAGCCAATCCCCTGCTCAGGGATTTTTAGGGTCTCTTCTGTGGGTTCTCTTCAGATTCTACCTGCAAGTTTCCAGCAGGAATCCCCTGCAACTACTTCTTCACCCTTTGACCTCGGATCAACTGCAGCCTGCTCCAGGAACCGCTGTAACTGCAACAAAGTATCCAGAAGGGATGCTTCTTCTCCTGCAACTTCAGCTCCAGCCAGCAACTGCAACAGTTTCCATGGTGTGCATGCTCTGAGGACTCCCTGTCTTCTCCCTGCACCAGAAGGACCGAAGAAATCTCCTGTAGGGTGACGGAGTCACTCCCCTGCTCATGCAGGCACCTTCTAAGTTGATGACTGGTTCTCTTGGACTCCTCTCCTGGTGACGAGCGTGCTCCTGGGAACACAGAGGGTGGACCCCGTCGACACAGACTGTCCTGCTGTCCCAATTTTTGAGGAGGTAAGACCTTGCCTTCCCCCAGAACAACAGTACCCCTGTGCACCACGTCTTCTTCACCTCCTGAGGCCTCTGTGAACTATTTGCTAAATTCCTTCATGCACAGCATGGTCAAGGTCCACAGGACTCCATCCTGCAATGCTCATCTCTCTGAGATGTTCTCCGGTGGCATGGGACCTTCCTTTGTAGTGCTGCACAAACCACATTTTGCACCTCCTTTGTCCCCATGTCCTGGGACTCCTGTGGGTGCTATCTTGTGCCCTGAGGGCTCCCTCAAGTGCTGAGAGCCCTCTCATCCTCCTCACACAGAGTTGAGGCCCCCAGGTCCCTCCTGGGTCTAAATAGCGCCTAGTTGAGGCAAAATGTGAATTTGCCGGAACCAAGGCTTGTTGGAGGAATCCAGTGCCAAAACTCGCCTGCATACAATTTCACGATGTGGGACATCCAGTACATCATGCAGGAACCCGCTAACATCTTCCTAGGATGCATTTCTGCAGTCTTCGTCCAACAGAGGACTCTTCTTTTGCACTCTCTTGTGTGTTGGCAGGGGCTCCTGTCCTTCCTGGAACTTCTTTCGACTTCTGGACTTGGTCTCCTTCCTTTGCAGGTCTTCAGGTCCACAAATCCACCAATTGTTGTTTGCAGCCTTGGTTGGTTCGTGCAATAACTCCAATCATGAGGTGTAGTTTGTCCTGAGGAAACTTGCAATAGTTTACCCTTGCTTTTCTGGGCTCTGGGGTGGGGTAATTTACTTACCTTTACTGCATTCTTAATCTCCCAGTGATTCTGCACACACTACACTTGTCTAAGGGGAATTTGTGATCCACATTCTACTTTCTTAGTACATGGTTTGTGTTGCCCCTAGACTTATTTTCTCCCATTGCATTCTATGGCATTTCTTATTGTTTGCACTATCCTATGTCTAATTACTTACCTTATTTTGGTGTCTAGTGTATATATTGTGTATAATACTTACCTCCAGAAGGAGTATTGCCTCTAAGATATTTTTGGTACTGTGTCACCCAAATAAACTACCTTTATATTTGGTAACTCTGAGTATTGTCTCTACTTGTGTATAAGTACTGTGTAACTATAAGTGGTATTGCATGAGCTTTGCATGTCTCATAGTTCAGCCTAAGCTGCTCTACTATCGCTACCTCTATCAGCCTAAGCTGCTAGAACACTACTACATTTCACTAATAAGGGATAACTGGATCTGGTATAAGGTGTAAGTACCCAAGGTACCCAGTGCAAACCAGGCCAGCCTCCTACAGGGGCACAGGGGGCCAGGGACGGTCGGAGGACAGCTGTGCACCAGGTGGAGAACAGTCCCAGGGAACCAACTGCCCAGGAGGCACTCGCTAATGTACTGGGGGCTTACCAACAATCCCAGGACAAGATGGGTCAGGTGATAAACATCATGCAGGAGAACAATCAGCAGCAGGGGGAACACCATCAGGAGATCAAGCAAGAATTGCAGGTCCTGAACACCACCACGGTCTCCATTGCAGGGGTGGTGGGTGATATGGCCAACATCATGAGGGACTACACAGCACACCAGGGGGCCCCTTCCACTAGCCAGTGTACTGACCAGCCCTCCACCTTTGCTGCAGCTAGTGGGCAGGAGGCCCTGCCACAGGACCCACAGGCTACCAGCACCCCTCCCCTGCAGAAGGTGAACCACCCTGCAAAAGGTCCCTGCAACCCAGACAGACACCAGAGACAGTTGCCAAGACCACCGCCAGGAAATGAGCCCCTCCAGAATGTCCCCCTAGTGTTCCACTCTGTCACCTTGTCCACTTTGAACTGCCATTGTTCCCCTTCCTATGGCCTCCTGGACACTGGACTTGTGCTACAAACAGACTGGCCCACTACACTGGACTATTCCAAACCATCATCCCACGCTATTGCACTTTGCATTGTATACACATTTTTAATAAACACCCTTGGATTCAACTTGAGTAATAGTGCTTTATCTGAAGGTAATGTACAATATATTGAACTGTAATGAACTGCATGATCCTGTGTAAATGTCCAGTAATATATTGATCCACTCTACAAATGTGTCTCAGCAGTCTGCATACATCACATCGTTACACTGTTGTAACCACAGCAACATCTGCAATAAGGGAATGCATAGGTGACAGTCAGGTGGGATGCAAGGGTAATGATTGGCATTATGCTACAGCCACACAGCACAACACTGAAATGGAGAAATGTTAAGTTCAACAGTCTTACCTGAGTGCAATTGGAAGCACTGCTGGATCATATGTGTCCTGTTGTACACATCCTCCTCTTCCTCCGCCTCACTGTCCTCAGTGCCCACTGCTGCCACAGCTGCATTGTCACCCTCCTTCCTCCTGCAGATAGGGCACATGCCGCCTGAGGGCCAAATTGTGCAACATGCAGCACACAACAACAATCCTGCAGACCTACTCAGGGGAGTAGCATAGGGATCCACCTGTCAGATGAAGGCACCTGAACCTAGCCTTCAGACACCCGAAGGTCCTTTCAACAATTCTCCTGGTACGCTCATGAGCATCCGTGTACCTATTCTCAGCCCCTGTTCTTGGATTCTTAACAGGGGTCAGGAGCCAGGACAGGTTTGGGTAGCCGGAATCACCTATATGAAGTGAGGGATACACATTAGCCCTGCACAATGGCATGGAGTATGAGTCCTGAAGGCATGCATTGGGTGGGGACTCAGGCACACCTATAAGCCACACCCTGTGCCTCTGTAGTTGTGCCATCAGCTGTGGGACACTGCTATTCCTCAGGACAAAGGCATCATGAACTGATCCACGATACTTGGCAGTGATGTGGGAGATGTACTGGTCAGCAAGCATAGAAACCAGCCTTCACAGTGGGTAAATCATCTACCTGGGGGAATGCAATGTGGTTGCACATGTGTTTGAGCAAGGCTGCCAAAACCCTTGCAAGCACAATAGAGAACATTGGCTGTGACATTCCTGCAGCCAAGAAATGGATCACTGAGAGTACTTGCACAAGAGGGGGTATTACTGTTGTACAATGGAAAGCAGGTATCAGATCAGGCACCAATTGTGCACACATCTCTGTGATTGTGGCCCTGTCCAGACGATAGGTGAGTATGAGGTGCCTGTCCTCCAATGTAGCCAAGTCCACAAGGGGTCTGTACCCGGGTCCCTCCCTCCTTATCCTACTCCTCCGCAGTGGTTGGTACGTAAGGGACCCAAAAGTAAGAAAGGAGTGACAACAGGAACCATGAACACACTACAGCAGTGTATGAAGAGCATGCTTGTATGTTGGACACTGGAATTGCCTGGGTGAGTACAATCGACTACAATGACGCACTTATTAATCTGTACACATGTACTAGCATTAAAAAATGGCAACCGCCTGTCCTGTATGCAGGGACAGGTGGAAGTGACCTCACTACGCCTGCGTTCGTGTTATGACAGTAGGCGGTCTGCACCGCTGTGCAATTCCTCATTGGCGAACATGGCCATCTATCGAGTATGGGAACCAATGATGATCAACGCCAGCTGTGACGGTGTTCACCGCCACGGATGTGACCGCCATTTTCTTTCTACCACTTTACTTGATTCCTCACTTTCCACAGGATGACATCTCCACTGCTTGTGCTGCTGTGACCTGTATCTGGAACCTGCCATGGCACGTGCAACAGGGGAAGGGGCCCCAGGCTTCACGTCGGAGGAGTTGGAGAGGCTCGTGGATGGGGTCCTACCCCTGTATGAGCAGTTGTATGGGCCTCCAGACCAACGGGGGAGTACACCATGGGTATGATGCATGCAACATGGCTGCATGGAGATGTGTTTGTGTGTGTGCTGGCAGTGTGTCATTTAGGGGGGTATGGCTGGTGGCAGTGTTAATGAAGGGGTATGGGTCATGTGTGTGCCTGATGAGGAGCAAATGCAGTTTGTAGGCCATATGTGTGAGAGGCTGGATTGTCTGGTGCATGGTGTCTCACTGTTTGTGTTTCCTCTGCATGTCAGCGCCCATGAGAAGAAGGTGTTGTGGTGTGCCAACGCGAAGGATGAGTGGACCCTGGGGGTCTATAGCAGGCAGAGCCCCCCACTGCAGAAAACGGTGGGAGGACCTGAGACGATAGGCCCGGAATACCACGGAGCCCCAGTTGGGGATGGCCTCCCAATTAGGGAGGGGTGCCCATCAGAACCTGACGCCCCCGATGGCCCGCATACTGGCAGTGGCCTACCTAGAGCTGGATGGGCCCTTTAAGGGCATAACAGCAGCCAAAAGGAGGTGAGTACTATTTGAGTGACAACCATCTCTGTTGCCTGCCATGAGATTTGGGTGCAGGGTCCTAGTCAGTGATGGCCCAATATGCCAGTTTAGACATTGCTGCATAGTCCAGCTTAGGTTAATAGGATGAAATGCATGTTTTTGATAGCTGGCTTTCCATGGCAGACAGGGCTTAGTTGGTCTAATTTGGTGTGTAGCTGGCAGTGCTTGGCTCCTATCTGCTGTTTTACTCAGTCAATGGTATGCCAGTGTTGCCCATACTGCCCATTCTCAGTCTCAATGTGTGACAGTGATGTGTATGCCATCTGTTCTGTTTGTGCTGTGATTGACCCTGTGCTCCCTTTCTCCCACTCTCCATTTGTCATCCTGTCATATGTTCCTTAGCATAATCTGGCGAAGGAACAGGGGTACTGGCAAGTGAGGGAGCTGCAGACCATGGGACCCAGGAGGCAGAGTCTACCGACGTCGAGGGGACCAGTGGGACGGAGGGCAAGGGGAGCACCACAGCAGGACAGGAGCTGATACCACTGACTCTGATTCCTCCTCCAATGGGAGCTCCCTGGTGGTGGCGGACAACTCTGGGACCACCCCAGCTATATGTTCTACTGCCACCCCCCCTACCAGCACCACCCTCCCAGTAGCTCCCACAGAGTTATCTGTGGCCGCTCACCCAGGAGGGTGGGTATCTCCTTCGCCCTGCTGCCCTCATTGAGGAGGATATTGACCTACTGAGATCCTTCTCTGTAGGGCAGTCAACCCCAGTGAATGCCATCCAGGGGCTGGCATCCCAGATGCAGCAATGCAATGCATTCCTGGAGGTCATTCACAGTGGCTTGGAGGTCCTACAGAGATCGTTTCAGGCTCTGGCCTCTTCACTGATGGCAGCCAGTGTCCCTGTTTCTTCCATCCCCCCTCCATCTACCACTTCCCAGTTCCAATCTCCTCATACCCAGCCCATCCCTCGCACACATTCAGACAAGCATGCACACAAAACATCACACAAGACTCACAAAGACAAACACAGGCAGCACACTTCAGTCCACAAGCACTCACACAGGCAACACACAGATGCACTCACAACATCAGCCACTGCCTCCACTGTCTACCCCCTTCCGCCTCCTCCCTCACAGGCACATCTGCACTCACACCTGCATGCACTGCATCAACAGTCCCTGAACCTGCCACCTCCACAGCCTTGCCCTCACTCACCACCACAGCAGACCCGCAGACATGCACCTCACACACCACAAGCATAGTCACCACCAGCACCACCTCATGCAGCACACCCCCCTCACTTGCTGACACCACCACTGCATCCATCCACATGTCCTGTTTGACCTCCCCCAACCTGTCTGCCCCTCAAAAGACACACAAACGTTTGCACTCAGACCCCCAACAGCCATCCACCTCACACATGCACACTGTCCATTCACCTGCACCCAAGTCTAGCACACCTCCTACTCCTGCAACCACTCCCTCTTCCTCCACTCCAATCCCTCCTCCCACATCCTGCCCCATTGGCCCTAAGAAGCTTTTCCTTTCCTGCCTTGACCTCTTCCCTCCCCCTCCCCCCATCTTGCCCATAAGAGGCTGGTCCCACCCCTCAGCCCAGTACCTCAAGCACCCAGTTTGACACTGTTTCACCCCCAACGTCTCCAGCTGCCATTAAGGGGCACATGAGTGCGACACTGGTGCCCCGCCCCAAGGATACCACTCCACCCCCAAAACAGAGGGCTAAAGTGCCGCACCCTCCGAAACAGACGACCAAGACCATGGAGCCACCTCCAGAACCTAGGGCCAAGGAGACCCCTCCCAAAAAAAAGACCACGGGGATCCCTCCCAAGAAAAAGGCCAAGGATACCTCTCCCAAGACAAAGGCCAAGGAGGCCCCTCACAAAACACAGGCCAAGGAGTCCCCTCACAAAACTCAGGCCAAGGAGTCCCCTCACAAAACAAAGACCAAGGAGGTCCTTCACAAAACTAAGGCCAAGGGGTCCCCTCCCAAAACTAAGGTCAATGAGGCCCCTCACAAAACTAAGACCAAGGAAACCCATCCCGAACCAGAGGCCAAGGAGCACCCTCCAGAACCAGTGTGTAAGAAGCCCCCTCCAGAACCAGTGGGCAAGAAGCCCCCTCCAGAAGCAAAAGACAACGGGCCCCTTCCAGAACCAGTGGGCAAGGAGCCTCTTCCAGAATCAGTGGGCAAGGAGCCCCCTTCACCACCAGAGGACAAGGTGCCCCCTCCAGAACCAGTGGGCAAGGAGCCCCCTCAATCACCAGTGGGCAAGAACCCCCCCTCTAGAACCAGGGGGATAGGAGCCCTCTCCCAAATGAGATGACCCCCCACACCTTCACCCCCCACTCCCTGAGGTGCCTGCCCATTTCCAACATGATGCCCCTGAACAGTGGTGTCCCGATGTTGTCAGGAGTCGAGATAGGGCTTGAACTTTGACCTGTGGACATTAAAGACTTTGAACTGGCCTTTGGGCCTGCATGTAAAGATGCAGTTGTGTATGTTTTTAGATTTGGGATTTTCATCCAACATGATTACAGTGATTGGACCAGAGGCATGTGTCCTGGCTTTCTCTGCTCCTGGGTACTGTTACCATCAATTTACTCTGCAGCTGGTTCTGGGTATGTGGTGTATATGTATGGTGTGTGTTGTGCATGTGCATGTCACTCTCCCCTCCCTCCTTCCCTCCTTTCTGTGCTAGGCGGCTGTACTCACCGTCGTCATCTTGGTCTGCTTTGGTGCTCCAGGACAGCCATGGCGTGGTACAGCATCGGGAAGACTTACTTGCGGTTGAGTTTCCATTGGGCCACGGACTCCTCTGTGCCCCTGGAAGTGTGTGTCTCCTTTAATATGATGTGTTTCTGCCATGCTTTTGGTGGCGTTGCTACCGCCCCAGAAATCCTGGCAGTGTGCTATGTCATCATATGGTGGGTGGATCCTACTCTTCCACCTGCCTGTAGGTGGCTACCTCCGTGATCAGTGGTCATACCGTGGTGGCGGCTGGTGTGGTATATTGGCTATCTATGGGAGAGATCACCGCCATGGTCATTATTTGGTGGTCATTTCTGCCGGCCTGGCGATGGTACTACCGCCACCGCCGGTGTGGCAGTCATCTGACTGCTAAGGTCATAATGACCACCAAAGTGTATAAAGCATTCAAGATCAATAAACAGTAATAAAAGAAAGCACAGGAAACAGTTTAAAAATCCAAAACCAATTTTTAAAACAGATTACATTTTTATCTTTAATTGACACCAAAACAAATAAAATTGGATAAGGGAAACCAGAGACATGATTTTTAGTGCATAGAAACTAAAAGTGCCAATCTGGACATCTGGTCGCACTTGACTGGGGCAAAGTTAAAATTTATGCTGACCGTGATGGAGCCCTGCTCGGCCACAGTGAGCGGGAGGTGTCAGTCAAAGTTTCACCTTCTGATTTAGGGCCTCATTACGAGGTTGGTGGTCTGATGGCAAGACAGCTGCAGTGGCGGCCACCATGTTGGTGGTCAAACAGACCTCTCTATTATGAGTTACACAGCCAAGCCTGCCAAAAGACAGCCAAAATCCTGACACCGGCAGGACTCTGGATGGTGGGAAAGAAGCGGTTCCACCACCAGCAACACCAGCCAGTCAAAAATCTATTGAACCTGTTATACCCCACAAATCACAATAGCAGTTATTCCATCACAAAAAAAACAATGGCGGTGCAGAAAAAAGCAGTCTGTGGTAACCACAGGAATACACAACACCACACTGGACAGTTTGAATTCCAAACAGCTGACACACATCCACACACCCGACACACCTACAAACTATGCTATAAAACACACTCCTTCAAACCCTACAATCCTTTGCAACCAGAATACCACACACAGCAGGATAGAAGTTGCAAATATAAATTAAGAACCATAGATTAGGCACCCCTCCACACTTCAAAAACCACTCATCCCACACCTGCACAACATACACAACACATAAATTAGTACCCTACACATCAGACATTAACCATCACCCACTCACAACACAACACCCAGACCTCATCACCCGTTTTCATTACATTTTCATGTCGTCCACCACCACAATGTCCCCAGAAACATCCCCATTTCATTGAGGATGAGTTGAGGGTCATGGTGGACAAAATCTTCAAAGTAGAGCCACACCTATTTGGAGCCTAAGTCCAGTAAACGTCTATCGCCAGTAAAGTAGAGATGGGGCTGGGTGAATTCTGTAGGCACATATATACATGCACAAGGGAGGACATCAGGAAGCGGTGGAACGACCTCAGGGGGAAGGTCCATTCCATGGCATTCACATACCAGCTAGTGGTCATCAAGACTGGTGGTGGGCCTCCATCCCCAACTTTCTCATCATGGGAGGAGAAGGTTTAGGACATCTTGCATCCTGAGGGCTTGACAGCAATACCTGGGTGAGTAGAGTCGGGTAAGCCACAACAACAAAAATGGCACCCAAAAGCTTTGTCATGCTTGCTCACTGATAGTGTTTTGATTTCTTAACAGTCAACCCATTCACCACCCATGTGTCCAACTGCCTGAATACCCATGTCTGGCATCCCACATGTCAACTAAACTCACCTGGGACCACAGTGTCTGTGTATTGCGTGGGTAGTACAGGGACTGACAGCACTACAACTCCCAGCAGGCACCCTACCACCGTTAAGAAAACCAGAACAGTGTACCACAATGACAATTCCCTTGCTTGTCAACTAAACAATCGAATAAACCCACCTGAATGCTCCACAATGGTACAGTCTATGGCAATGATGGCAATGCTATGCACATTTGGCAGTACAATACCACCAACACACAGCTAAAGCTGTGTCCTCAGCTAAACTAGCCCTACTATCTCCTGTTAAAAATGGAGCATCTGGTTGGCAGTCAGTTTGCACTCTGTCCAAGCAGGGACCCTCACTCTAGTCAGGGTAAGGGAGTTACACTCCTAAGAAAACCCCTGCTCACCCCCTTGTTAGCTTGGCACAATCAGTCAGGCTTATCTCAAAGGCAATGTGTAAAGTATATGCACCAACACACACAGTAAAACAGTGAAAACACTACAAAGTGGACGCCACAATAGTTTATAAACATAGGTAATATTTATCTAAATCAAACAAGACCAAAACAACAAAAATCCAACATATACAAGTCAAGATATGAATTTTCAGAAGAATTAGAGTCCAACTTCATAGAAAACAATGGAAATGTTGTTCTTACACAAAGTACCTGGTTTGCGTAAAAAATAAAGACGCATGGGCTAGCGTGCATCAGGAAAGTCAGTGATGAGTCAATTGCTTACTCACAATTTAGGCCGGGTGCCATTTCTTCTCCGGTCAGGTAGATGATGTAACGTTTTTCTCTCCCAGAAGAGAGTGATGCGTCCATTTCCAGATGGAGTACCTTGGATCCGAGGCAGCTTGCAATGATTTTTGTCTTCCAGCAATGAAGCATGAGAAATCTGGTGCCGTGGTATTGAGAAACGCACTGCATGGGGTTTATGTTGTTATCAGCAGCCACATGAGGGTGTTGCATCATTTCTCCAGCCATGATGCGTCGATGTCCCAGCTGCGATGCAAGTGGAGCATCGATTTTAGCCACAAAGCGGTGGCACATCATTTTTCAGTTGCGTTGCAGGTGGTGCATCAAACCTTTCCCCGCATGGTGTCCTATGCATGAATTTCAGTCATTGTTCTACCAACTTCACCTCTCAAGGGCCCATGAGACTGGATAGGGCACCACTTGGCAGGGCAGGAGTCTCAGCAGAGAGTCCAGGTGCTGGCAGAGGAAGTCTTTGATGGCCCCAAGATGTCAAAACACAAGGTAAGCTCAGTCCAAGTCGTTGGAGACACTTAGCAAGCAGGAAAACACAGTAACGTCCAGTCTTTGTCCTATTTCAGGTAGGAGCATCAACTGCAGGCCACCCCAGCAAAACACAGTCACAAGCAAAGGGGCAGTACACCTCCTCTAGCTCTTCAGCTCTTCTCCTTGGCAGAAGTTCCTCTTGATTCCAGAAGTAATCTAAAAGTCTTGGATTTTGGTTCCATTACTTATACCCCTTTCTGAGATTGAAGTAGGCAAACTTCAAAGGAAAGTCTCTGTTGTTCACAAAATCCTGCCTTGCCCAGGCCTGGCCCCAGACACACACCAGGGGGTTGGAGACTGCATTGTGTGAGTGCAGGTACAGCCCATTCAGGTGTAAGTGACCACTCCTCCCTTCATTCTAGCTCAGATGGCCAATCAGGATATGCAAGCTACACCTGAGCTCCCTTTGTGTCATTGTGTAAAGGGGATTCACAAACAGCCTACCTGTCAGTCTGACCCAGACAGGGAATATACAAGCAGGCAGAGTTACAGAATGGTTTAAGCAAGAAACAGCCCACTTTCTAAAAGTGTCATTTTCAAACTAACAATCTAAAAAACAACTTTACCAAAAGATACATTTTTAAATTCTGATTTCAGAGACACCAAACTACAAATCTCTATCTGCTCTCAAATGTAAACTCCACTTAAAAGTTATTTAACGGCAGCCCTCATGTTAACCTATGAGAGAGACAGGCCTAGCAACAGTGACAACCTAATTTGACAGTATTTCACTGTTAGGACATATAAAACACATCAGTACGTGTCCCACCTTTAACATACACTGCACCCTGCCCACAGGGCTACCTATGGCCTATTTTAGGGGTGCCTTAAATGTATAAAAAGGGAAGGTTTAGGCCTGGCAAGTGGGTACACTTGACAGGTGGAAAAGATAGTTTAAAACTGCACAAACAGACCATGCAGACCATGAACCATGCTTACAGGGCTCCTCATGCGGGTGGCTGTAGGAGGCTCTCCTGGTTTGTAGTGGGTACCTATGATACTTACACCTTATACCAGGTCCAGTTATCCCTTATTAGTGAAATGTAGGCAGTGTCTAGAAGCCAGGCTCTCCAGGGGTAGCTGTAGCTGAGCAGCCAAGGCTTATCTAGAAGACATGCAAAGCTCATGCAATACCACTGTAGTCACACAGTACTCACACATATGAAAGAAAATGCTAAGGCCCTCATTATTATAGTGACGGTAAACACTGCCTACCGCCGTGGCGACAGCCGCTAAAAGACCGTGAGCATGGCTACCAGCCATCTGCTGTATTATGACCACAGAAGGATTTCCACCAGAAGAATGGTGGAGATCCGACTGTGGCCATGCTGGCAGATGGTGGTAAGGTGGCACTGCAGCAGCGCCACGCCGGTAGACTGTCGCCATCCACATTAAGACCCATAATACGGCCTGGCAGTGTTCTGCTGGCAGGCGCTGCTGGTGGCAGCAGAGCCCCATCCCGTCCTGTCTCCTGCATGAGGACCCCCTGCACACAGGTAAGACAGGGGAGGGGGGTGGGGGGTGTTGTGTGTGTGTGTGGGTGTGTGTGAATGTTTCTGTGTGCGTGGATGCGGGTGTGTGTTGTGTTCTGAATGCGTGTGTGCATGTATGGAGGTGTGAGTGCGTCACGTTGTGTTATGTGAATGTGTGTCTGGGTATATGTATGAAAGTGTGCAGATGTGTATGTGAATATATGTATGCATTCCTTGGATGCATGTGAGAATGGGAGTGTGTATGTGTGTGTGTGTGAATGGGGGCGTGAATGTAAGGGGGGTGGGGAGTTTTAAAGAGTTGGGGGGGTAAATGGAGGGGGACACTGACAGAGATAGTGCCTACTGCCACGGTTTTCATGGCATTACAAAAGCCATGAACACCATGGCGGTAGGCGGCTCATAATCCCACAGACGGAACAGTGAGGCACCAGGCTGGAGCTGTTACCGCCGTGGCAGTCGAAGTGGTACATTGGCGGGTTGGCTTCAGCCAACCTGCCAATCTCATAGTATGGCAGTAAGTACCGCCAGCCTGTTGGCAGTACTTACCGCCATATTATCGCCGACCACCGGGGTCGTAATGACCCCCTAAGTGTTACAAAAATAAAGGTACTTTATTATGGTAACACAAATGCCAAAAATAACACAGAGACTATACTCCCTTAAGAGGTAAGTAATACATAAATTATATACACTAGTATGCAGAAATAGATGTGAAAACAGAAAACAGTGCAAAGAGTGAAAATCACAATAATTAGATATGAGCCTAGAGAGAACAAAAACCATATAGTAAAAAAGTGGAATGCAAATGTAGGTTTCCCACCTAGGCAAGTGTAGTGTATACAGGGTCGCTGGGAGTATTAGAAAACACCAAAGGTTAGTAATAAAACCCACCCCAAAGCCCAGGAAAGCAGGAGTAAATCACCATAACTTTCCTAGAACACACAAGAACATGAAAAAGAAGATAAAGCAAAAACCAGAAGAGAGTACAAGACACCAACAGTGGATTCCTGGACCTGAAGACCTGTGGAAGAAGTGGGCCAAGTCCAAGAAGCGCTGAAGAGTCCAGGGAGAACAGGAGACTCTGCTAACCGGGTGAAGATGCAAAATAATAACCACGGTGAAGAACAACAGTCGTTTCTACACCCAAGAAGATGGATTGGGGTCCTGGTTGGTGCAGAAGATGTCCCACGCTGGATGGAAGATTGCAGTCTGGTTTTCGTCACTGGATTCTGCCAACAAGCCCTGGCACACGCAAAGCTCACGGTTAGCGGAAAATGGTGCTGCCCAGGACCAGGTGGGACCTAGTGGCCTCTACCCAGGAGGGGGAGTCACAGGGGATTCTCAGCTACTCAGAGAGCCCTCAGAAGACCAGGCAGCATGCTCAGAAGTCCCACAGCATGGAGACAAAGAAGGTGCAAAAAGAGGCCCACTCAGCACTACGACAAAGGGTCCCACGCTGGGCTGTCCATCGCAGGATAGAGTGCTGGGGCTGGAGCTGCACAGTACATGAAGAACTTCATAGAAGGATGCCAACAAGCCTTGGCAACTGTAAAGCATGTGGTGCACTGGGGTATTGTCTTGCGTGGGGAGGCAATCTCTTACCTCCACCAAAGTTTAACAGTAGGACGTCAGGACCATCGGGACCACTTCAGTCCACCACCCATGAGGCTGGATCCAGAGAGCTCATCAGGAGAGGTGACCTATGCTGCCGGTAGTCATTGCAGAGAGGTTCCTGCTGAAGCAGGGGAGTGACTCCTTCAGTCCAAAGGAGATTCTTTTGTTCTTCTGGTGAAAGCTCAAGACAGGCTGTCCTCTTTGGATGCATAACCGGGAAACAGTTACAGTTGCTGGCAGGAGCTGAAGATACAATGTTGCAGAAGTCCTCTTTGCTTCTTTGTTGCAGTTTGTAGAGTTCCTGGAGGATCAAGATGCAGTTTCTTTGGTGAGAAGGTGAGGTAAAGGATGCTGAGGATGAAAAAAAAATCTAGCTTATGCATCAAGAATTTTCAATTCTATTAAGGACACAGTGGCGAGGATTATACTATCTCTTTACTGTCCAAAAACAGCAGCCAATCAAATAACAGTTAAACAAAAATCAACATATACCATTGTGCTCATTACAAGGTCACATGCCCCAATCACCAATCAAGACCTCTGTCCTTAAATATGATGACCCCAAATGTCACTTGATCTTTCTTTGTCAAAGTCAGATAATCCACAAATGTCTGAAACAAAACTTCTTACATATGTGCTGTTCCTGCAATCATCTGAACCAGAGATCTGGAAACACAAACTGAGCTCAACAGGAGCCATATCTTGCAGAAACTTCCAAGGAAAATAAATCGCATAACAGAAATTCAGATAGCCTTCTGATCAGACCCTAGAAATATATGAAACAATGGAAGGTAATACCTTTCAAAAATATATGAGTCAACAATGCTGTGAACAATTCAAAACAAAACAAGGGAGGGAAAAATATATAATAATAATACGCTAACAATGCAATATAAATATATATTTGAGTAAATGGCATAACATTTTTTCATGGGAGGGATAATCTTTGCCTCCGTGTCCTTAATAGAATTGAAAATTCTTGGCGTGTAAGGTGGAAATTTTTATATTCTATTTCAGGACCGGAGGCCCCGATTATGCTAATTTAAAGCTGTTCAAATACGACAGTAGCAACATCTACACCAGGTTTATGATAAAATTTACGAAAATTAGATTCAGAAGACCAGTCAGCTGCCTTCATGATGTCCTCCAAGCGAGAACTTAAAGCATACGTCTTGGAAGCTATAGCTCCTCTAACAGAATGAGCTCCAAAATTATTGTCATCTTTACCTGCTTCATTCATTAACCATCTCATCCATCTTGATAAAGTTGCTGATGTAACTGGTTTAAAAGGTTTTTGTAAAGATATTAATAACTGACCGTTAGCATCCTGCCTAAATTCATCTGTAGCCACCTCACAATCCTTCAAACAGTGAACTACACATAATTTTGAATTACCTGGATACATTGGATAAATTACTGACCTGCAATTCGTTTTTGTCCTTCTGGTAATAGTACAAGTAACACCTTCAGGGGAACATACCCTTCCAGCCAAATCCAAAGCTTTGACATTTGATAACCTCTTGCAGGAAATCAGACATAATAACACAGTCAACTTTGCCGAAAAGTGTTTTCGAGAAACAAACCTATTGGAAGGCCAGGAGTCTAAAAACCTCAATATGATGTTCACATCCCACAAAACAGAATATAGAGTTTGAGGAGGATTTGATAAACGGATACCCTTCAATAATTTACAGACCAGAGGATGTTCATCTACAGGCTTACCTTCAATGTGACCATGTCCAGCTGATATGGCTGATCTGAAATTATTAATAGCTCTATATGCCAACTTGAACCTGCCAGTTCAGCTAAAAACTTCACAATCAGCCCAACGTCTGACCTCACGGGATTAATAACCCTTCCATCACAACAACTACTCCATCTGCGCCATGCTGATAAATATCTTTCATTAGTGCCTGAGGCCCAAGCCTGCTTGATGAAATTTGCAGCTTGTTGCGAAAGGCCTGGGGAATTCCATCTCAACCTGAAACCATCCAAGCCATCAATGTCAGTTTCTCTGACATGATCAGTGGATGTTGAAGGCCCTCCGTACTCAATAGAAGGCCCTGACGAGGAGGAATGAGAAGCAGGGAAGCACAAGCTAACTGAAGAGCAATTGGGAACCAAGATTGAGCTCTCCAAAATGAGGCCACCAATATAATCTCTGCTTTCTGTCTCCGTACCTGAGACAGGACCCTGGAAATCATCAAAAAGGAGGAAAAGAATACCCCCAAAACTGAGTACAACCCTGAAGAAAGACATCTGTCACCAGGGCCAGAGAATTCAGGCGCCAGCTGAAGAATTTTGTTATCTGAGAGTTGAGGCGAGATGCAAAAAGATCCACTCCACAAGAGCCCCACTCTCCGATTATCTGAATGCTGTGAACAATCTAAAACAAAACAAAGGAGGGCAAAAATATATAATAATAATACACTAACAATGCAATATAAATATATATTTGAGTAAATGGCATAAACATTTTTCATGGGAGGGATAATCCTCGCCTCCGTGTCCTTCATAGAACTGAAAATTCTTGACGCGTAAGCTAGAAATTTTTATATTCTATTTCAGGACCGGAGGCTCCGATTATGCTCATTTAAAGCTGTCCAAATACGACAGTAGCTACATCTACAACAGGTTTATGATAACATTTACAAAAAGTAGATTCAGAAGGCCAGTCAGCTGCCTTCATAATGTCCTCCAAACGAGAACCTAAAGCATACGTCTTGGAAGCCATAGCTCCTCTAACAGAATGAGCTCCAAAATGATTGGCATCTATACCTGCTTCATTCATTAACCATCTCATCCATCTTGATAAAGTGGCTGACGTAACTGGTTTAAAAGGTTTTTGTAAAGATATTAATAACTAACCGTTAGCATCCTGTCTATATTTATCTGTAGCCACCTCTTAATCCTTCAAACAGTGAACTACACATAATTTCGAATTATCCAGATACATTGGATAAAATACTGGCCTGCAATTAATTTTTGTCCTTCTGGTAATAGTACAAGTAACACCTTCAGGGGAATATACCCTTCCAGCCAAATACAAAGTATTGACATCCAATACCCTCTTGCTGGAAATCAGATATAATAACGTAGTCAACTTCGCTGATATCTGTTTTAGAGAAAGATACCTATTGGAAGGATAGGAGTCTAAAAACCTCAATATGGTGCTCACATCCCACAAAATAGAATATCTAGTTTGAGGAGGATTTGATAAACGGATACCCTTCAATAATTTACAGACCAGAGGGTGTTCACCTACAGGCTTACCTTCAATATGACCATGTCCAGCTGAGATGGCTGATCTGAAGTTATTAATAGCTCTATATGCCAAACCTGAACCTGCCAGATAAGCAAAAAAGTTTACAATCAGCTCAATGTCTGACCCCACTGGATTAATACCCCTTCAATCACACCAACTACTCCATCTGCGCCATGCTGATAAATATATTTTATGAGTGCCTGAGGCGCAAGCCTGCTTGTTGAAATTTGCAGCTTGTTGTGAAAGTCCTGGGGAATTCCATCTCGACCTGAAACCATCCAAGCCATCAATGTCAGTTTCTCTGGCATGATCAGTGGATGTTGAAGGCCCTCCATACTCAATAGAAGGCCCTGATGAGGAGGAATGAGAAGCGAAGGAGCACAAGCTAACTGAAGAGCAATTGAGAACCAAGGTTGAGCTCTCCAAAATGGGGCCACCAATATAACCTCTGCTTTCTGTCTCCGTACCTGAGACAGGACCCTGGAAATCATCAGAAAAGGAGAAAAAGCATACCCCTGAAACTGAGTACAATCCTGAAGAAAGGCATCTGTCACCAATGCCAGAGGAACCAGACGCCAGCTGAAGAATTTTGTTATCTGAGAGTTGAGGCGAGATGCAAAAAGATTCACTCCACAAGGGCCCCACTCTCTGATTATCTGAAGAAAAATCATTGGATCCAGTCTCCAGTCGCGGGAATCCATCAGAAATCTGGAATTCCGATCCGCTATTGTGTTCAGAGCTCCCAGGAGATATTCTGCAAGGACGTTCAGACAATGATTGAGACAGTAATGCCAGAAATCCCTGCCAGGATCCTGGACATCGTCCCCCCCAACTTGTTGACATACCTCACTGCTGAAATATTGTCCATCCTCAACAATATGCAGCAGTCTGTCTTCTTAGGAGAAAGACTATTTATTGCAAAAGAACCTGCTAGAAGGTCCAAACAATTGATATGAAGAGTCTGTTCGAAACTCGACCATGGTTCTCTCGTCACTAAGGAGCCACAACGGGCTCCCAATCCCCAATGACTGGCATCTGATTCGATCACCAAAAATGGACCAGCCATTCCAGGTTTCCATGTGCTGGAGCCATCAATGAATGTCCAACTTCACTTCATCAGTTAAAGGGATCAGTTCTTAATAACTCAGACCCTGTTGCAGATGTCTGATTTTGAGCCTCTGCAGAGCACGATAGTGAAGGGGGTCTGGGAAGATTGCCTGAATAGATGAGGCTAGAAGTCCCACTATTCTGGCAATGTTCCTCAATGATAAAATTGGACTGGTCAATGCAGACCTCAATTCCCTCTTGATATTGTGAATTGTTTGAGAAGGAAGAATTAGTTGAGAGTGGACTGAGTCTATCTTGAACCCCAGAAACTCTATCACTTGAGTGAGATTCAATAATGACTTCTGCACATTGATAAGGAAACCCAGATCCTGTAAGAGCCTGATGGTCCAGTCTAAATGAGTCAGGAGGTATTGAATATCCTGAGCCATCAGTAAGATGTCATCCAGATATATGATTAACCAAACTCCCTTGGTCCGCAGACATTCCATCACTGGTCTCAACAGTTTCATAAAGCACCGGGGGGCTGACGAAAGGCCAAATGGGAGTGCATTGAATTCTACACCGTGGCCTTTCCAGAGGAATTGTAAAAACCTCCTGCTTGGAGAAATATGGGAATAAAAAGTTAAGCATCCTTTAGGTCCAGGGGGACCATCCAGTCACCTTCTAATAGAATATCCCTTAACATGTGAATCCCTTCCACTTTGAAATGCCTGTATAGAATCCAGTAATTGAAATCTTTTATATTCATACTAGGCAATGACCCCGCCTTTTTTGTCTACTACAAAAATGGCGCTGAGAAAACCAGACTGGTGAGGACAGGAAAAACCTACTGCTCCTTTGTCTAACAAGGCTTGAACTTCTAAGTCTATATAGGTCTGATCTGCGAGGGAAAAAGACATTTGAAGATGGCGGGTTTAGTTGTTTCAGAGTACCGACAAATTCTAGATGAAAACCCAAGACTGTCTGAAGAATCCAAGGATCCCCAGAAATCTTTCTCCGATTTTCCAGAAACAATCCCACTCTGCCTCCAAGAAGCACCTGAGAATGTGGTATAATGCTCACCTGAGTAACCAGCTTCTTGGATTGCTGCTTGTTGTCCCCTACGAGGTCCTCTACAAAACCTGGAACGACCTCCTTTGAAGCGAGTGGGATAGAAGGTAGAGTCAGATTGGTTTCTTTCCCAACCTCCTCTCTCTCTGGGATAGTAGTTCTGAGGACTTGAGAAAGCTCCTCGGCCAGGCATTCGTCCTCCATAACGACCAGCCCAGACCAAAAGGGCTTGTTTAAATACCTTTCCAAGGGACATTTGCGCCTTGTCGAGTGAGGAAAAAGTAGACCAAAACTTGACTAGCTATTTAATAAAAGAGGATCCAAAAAGAAGACCATCTGCCGAAGGAGCTGCCTCAGAAGAGGCTAAATCAGTTAGTTTAGGATCAATTTGCATAGGAATAGATTTTCTGTGTTCCGAGGAAATTGCGCAATTAGTATTGCCCAGTTGAAAAATGGCCCTCTGGGCCCAACCATTCAGTACATCATTGTCCACAGGAGTTTCTGATTCTTTTGCGAGAAAGGCCATATCAAGAGTCTTAGTCAATGGGCCAGACAAGTCAATAAGATTATCTTGGCAGAGACGCCAGGACCTATCCAAACCTTTTTATGGATCTTTGGTAAATTTTTTCATGAAGGTGTCCATGGTGGGGGAAATTTCAGGAGTGTTGGTTAACGTACCGTCTAAATCTGGTCTAGTGCATTCCTTATCGAAGCTCCTTCTAATATTGATTGGACATTCTGTGCCACTTCTGGGGACGGGACCCAATTGGAAGCTCTGAGGTTCACAATTCCGGTAGGATCAAAATCCAGAACCCAAAGAGAAGTCTGTTTCTTAGGTTATTTCCTGGGACCCAGAGCATCTGAATCATCGGAGTCGTTAGAAGAGGAGGCTTTTTCCGATGAGGATGGAGAAATGGCAGATTCCTTTTTTGAACTATAGTTCATTAGCCCGTTTTCTTCGTAGTTTTTCAAATGCGTCAGTATGTACGTCTCCAGAAGCCATATCAACTCCCTCTAAATTTTTTGATTTTGACTTGGACTTTGATTTAGCCCCTTCAGATTGCGGTTGCTGCTCTTGAAGCCAGCCCGGTGAGCGGGTGTAATCAAAAAGTTGCCCAAAAAAAATCCTAAAGCTCTCACCAGGGCATAATTGACAGATTGTTGAACCCTAGTATCAAAGGCTTCCACAAGGTTAACCTTAAGATGGTTACCAATCTCCTCAGGGTAATACCCTGATTCATGTTCACTCCATTGAGCCATACTGTTGAAGTAATTCAATAACTATATATAATAATATTATTAAATAATAATAGTAAAAGGGGGAGTGCAAAAACCCCTGACAGGCAGAAAAAAGCCCAATAAGGAGTGGGCAGCCCGTTCAGCACTCTAGGCAAAGCCTTGTAAATTTTTACAGCCCACGTTCTTTTTACCACAAACTGGGTGTCAGGGAGCAAAGGGAGTGCTCAAAAACGGGCCTCCCATAGAGTGCAAGCAGAAATACGGACCGATCTCTCAGATGAACAAAACTGAAGAGATCGGCTCATAGATCAGAGCGCAATGCCACGAGGAAGAAATGAAAGAAAGACTACGCGCAGAGTGCGTAGCTCGCTCCCGCTCCACAAGGAGGGCAATAAAATCGTCCCAAAGCCAAAAATAATGACAAAAATAACAAATGAGGGAGCGAAATTGCTTCGCAATGGCAAGCAACACAATAAAATATCACAACTATATTACATATCACCATAACATTAAGCAAATCAAAATGAATACTTATCTGCTGCGGAGCAGCAAAGAAAGAGGAAGTAACATTTGGGGTCATCATATTTAAAGACTGAGGTCTTGGTTGGTGATTTGGGCAGGCAATCTTGTACTGAGCATCATGGGATGTTTTTTTCTTAACTGTTATTTGATTGGCTGCTGTTTTTTGGACAGTAAAGAGAGAGATAGCATAATGGGAGCCTCCGGTCCTGAAATAGAATTCCTGCTGGAGTCTTGCAATACGAATCCGAAGAACCTCCCAAGAGAGAGACCCTAAATAGCCCTGAAAGGGGGATTGGTCAGCTAAAGAGGTACGCAGCTATGGGGGGAGGGCTCTGACGTCACCTGCTGACACTGGCCACTCAGATGCTCCCAGAGTTCCCTGCCAACTTGGAGTCCAAGATGGCAAAATCCATGCACCCTCTGGAGGAGCTCTGAGCACCACCCTCAGGGTGATGATGGACAGGGGAGTGGTCACACCTCTTTTCTTTTTCCAGTTTAGTGCCAGAGCAGGGCCTGGGGGTCCCTGAACTGGTGTAGACTGGATTATGCAAGGAGGGCAACAAATGAACCCTTCAAATTGTCAGGGGCTTGGAGAGGCTACCCCCTCCCAAGCCTGTAACACATATTTCCAAAAGAAGAGGGTGTAACACCACTCTCCCAAAGGAAATCCCTTGTTCTGCCTTCCTGGGCTTGAGCTGCTCCAGCAACAGGAGGGCAGAAACCTGTCTCAGAGGTGGCAGCAGCAGGGGCTACCTGGAAAACATCAGAAGGTTGGAATAGCAATACTGGGGATCCTCTAAGGAGCCCCCGGAGTGCATAGAGTCGTACAAGAAATGCTTGCAAAAGCCTTGGGGTATGGTTCCAGCATGTTTGATACCAAACATACCTATGTTCAGAGTTACCATTATGTTGCTGGACATAAGCGACATAATATGGAAAATGGCACATGACACATGTAAAATGGCATCCCCACACTCATGAAGTCTGGGAAAATGGTCCTGGAGGTCGTGTGGGCACTGCTGCTAGCACAGAGGTGCCCTCATACACAGGTAATCTGCACCCTGCCCTCAGGGCTGGAGGGCCTGCTGTAGGGGTGACTTATAAGTGACCTGGTGCAGTGTAAATGGCAGTGAAAGGGTGCATGCACCTTTTCACACCGGCAGCAATGGCAGCCCTGTAGAAGCCTTTTCATGTGCTTCCTATGGTTGGCAATAGAAATGCTGCAGCTGTTAGGGATCCCCTGGAACCCCATTTCCCTGGGTAACCAGGTAGCATTTACTAGGGACTTATAAGGAGGCACCAGTAGGCCAATTGTGGGTGAAATACTGGGTTACCAGTATGCAACAACCATAATTTAATGGAGAGAGCATAACTACTGGGGTCCTGATTAGCAGGATCCCAGTAGACACAATCAAATACTCTGACAAACGGGCCAAAAGTGGGGAAAGAGGCTACTTTCCTACAGCGGCATAATCAGGGCTGCAGACCCACTAGTAGCATTTGATTTACAGTTCCTGGACACCTTTATTGCACTCTACTAGGGACTTACTAGTAAATCAGATATGCCAATCATGGGTAAGCCAATTACACATACAATTTACAATGGGAACACTTGCACTTTAGCACTGGTCAGTAGCGATAAAGTGCCCAGAGTACCAAAAACAGTGAAAACAGAGTCCAGCATGCAGTCAAACCATGGGAAGCAGAGGCAAAAAAGACAGGTGAGACAACGCCAAGGCTGCCAGGTCTAACATCTCCCATCACCTATTGGAGTATACTCACCTGGGACACACACATATATGCAGTGTGTTGTACTGGGTGGAACCTCACACATAATGACAGGTGGAATTTTTACTCTGAAATTAACGGACAGGTCAGTATCCACTTTACATTGTGCCGCTTTCTGGTCATTCAATACTGAACTACTGCTGATTGAGAGGTAACATTAAAAATAGACAGCTACACAGCAGATAAGATATGATTCTATATCTATGAACAGACATCCAACTGCCAAGATACTCTAACATCCTGTTTCAAGGTGTCTGAGATGGGAATTCCCTGTATCCCATATAGCTGTTTCCCAGAAGTAGGTGTCACTGTCAAATCAGGGGATCAGGCAAAGCGTTTCTGTACATGGCTCAATGCATATCTACCTATCAAAGTGTATAACCACATGTTGCATTACAATCTTTAACTGTCTGTTCCACTTCTTCAACAGGTCTACTTGCCATTGGGACCATGAGGAGGACACCTGAGACAGTCACTTCACCCTGGATGAAGCCTACAGTGTGGAGAGCAATCCCGGATGTGTGGACAATGGGGACAACTCTGGCCCATCTGGCAAAACTGGCCAGTCTACAACTGGCAGCTTCACCCTACCTCCATTAACTCCTCCCAGCCCTGTTGCATCTACAGTCCAAGCAATCAATCACTTCCAAACCTACGTTCCAAGGACAGTAGCAAACATCATGTGCTTCCAGTGCAAGTACCGGGGTCACAACTCGCACACCCTGACAATGAAGGTCCTGGCACCAGTAGGAAAACTGTGCCAAGGGTGCAGGCACATGGGGGTAGGGTATGTGGGAGGGATTGTGAAGGCCAGCGACTTGAGGCGGCTAGGGATACAACTGGCCAGGATACCATCTCCCAAGTCTTGGGAGCTTACCAACAGTCCCAAGGCGTGATGGGCCAAGTGCTTGCTATGATGGTGTCAGGACCTTAGTGACGTGTGGGCGCGATTATCCATATGTTGCAGCCACCATTTCTATGAAACCACACATCTTGTGTGGCAAAAGTCATCTACCTAAACGATTGGGTCATTGGTGGTATCATTGCCCTGATCATTACTCAAGAACAATAAAATGAAGATCCTACATCTTCATTTGAGCACACATCATCGTAATATAAGAACCAGGAAGTCAGGGAGGACTTCATTTCCCAGCCTCCCCTGATACTAATTGTTCTTGGGTGTGGTCAGGCTATAAATACCTGCCACACCCGTTCAACCGACGCCTTCTATTCTGAGCGTCTGTGAAAAACGAGTCCTGTGCACTCGGCTGCCGAGATCTCTCTGGAGCCTGTCTTTCTTTTAGATCGCGACCGGCTCGCGGCAGTGAGAGATTTCCTTTTGGGCTTTCATGCCCATTCCGTGAACTCCGAATTCGGAGTTTATTTGAATAGGTGAAGGGCTACGAGAGTGTTGCTTGGCAACATTGTTTCTTTCCGTCTTGCATTCACTGTGATTCGAAGTAACCATTTTTCTCCGGGGCATTTTCTTTGAAAAAGGTTACATGTTTGCTAAATAGATGCTTCGTTTAAAAGATTGTGTAATCGTTTTAAAGCTTTGAATGTACAGATTTCATTTCACAGTGTTATTAGATTTTCAGTGCTATTTTTATCAAAAAAGAAAGTGACATTGTATTTTGATAAATCCTGTTTTATTGACAACTCGAGTGATTTCAAATTCTAAGAAAAGGACAAATATTGTTTTCTTCTGTATGAGTGACTTTAAGGAACCTATAGTGTCTTTTGTTTAATGATTACGAGGCAAGATACTTTGGTGGAATGTTTTAACTTATGGCCTTTATAGATCTCTGGATTAAGAGTCGTGCAGAATTTTATTTTAAAAATATATTCTGGAGAAATGTGTTTCTTCTGAAAGCCATTCATGGAAACTAGCGAGATCTTTATGAGGCAGTGAATCATTATAGTAATAGCCATTTTTGTATGTTTTGTATTAACCTTTTCCTTTTCAGATCTCCCTCCTGGCTGTTCCTTTCCGATTACCCCTTCCCCCGGCTGGGCCCCTCTAAAGTTCAGCGCTATAACAGCATCTGACTTTGGTGTTGCCTGGAAGTGGGACCCTTATTCAGCATCGTGCAGATCCCGAGAACTTGGACCTCCTGACAGAATAGAAGGCCCACGAGTTTTCTCTTCTCTTGATCTGCACGATAGCTGGCGAAATGACTACCCTAGATACAGTAATGCAGGCATTAACGCAATTACAAAAGGAGTTACAGGATTCTAGGAATGACACTGCAGCCTTAGTTACCAAAGTCACTCAATTACAAGCTAAGGTGGACAGTCCTGGAGGAACACCTTTACCACGATTACCTCCATCTCCCACCAATGTATCCGTCAATGTTCCTACGCAGATACCGTTGGCTGCTTCTGAAAAGTTTTCTGGAGATGCTAACAAAGTCCAGATATTCCTTACCCAAGTGGAGTTACATTTCACTTGTCGTCCAGCTGCCTTCCCTGACCCACAGTCTAGAATTGCCTTTTTGATTTCTTACTTGTCTGTAGATGCAGCCAATTGGGCAGTTCCCCTAGTATGACAAGACAGTCCTCTGCTTTACAATTAGCATCGATTTGTGGACGAATTTGAGAAAGTGTTTGATCGACGAGCAGTTACCATGTCGGCTGATAAAGAACTATTGGAACTACGACAAGGAAACAAGGACCTTATTTCTTATCTCTCACAATTCAATCGTTTGGTGGTTGAAACAGCTTGGCCCGAAGAAAAAAGAGCTGCGCTTTTCTATCAAGGCCTTAAGGAAGAACTAAAAGATTTGTTAGCTCAATTCGATCCTCAGCCTAAAACATGTACAGATCTAGTAAATCTAACCTTAAGACTTGATCATAGACTTTCTGAAAGAAAAGGAGATAAAAAAAGACCAGACCGCAGTTCTTGGCGTCCAGACCGATATCGTCCCTCTCCTTCTTCTAACTCCTCAGACATTGTTAGTGAACCAATGGAAATTGAAACACTTCGTCAACCGTTAACCAAAGAAGAGAAAGAACAAAGACGGCGCAAAGGTTTGTGTTTATATTGTGGGAAAAAGGGACATTTTGTAAGAGATTGCTTAGTGAAACCTAAAAACAAAGTTGACTCTTTTGCTAATACTAAGAGTCAAGTTGCTTCTGTAGGAAATATTGAGGAAAACTAGCGAACCCAAGAGATAGAGAAGGGAATCCCTTGGGTATTCTTACAATCCCTTCTGTACATTCTTGTTCGAATCAACATAATAGACATTTCCGTATCCCAATACAGCTTTTGATTATGGATAAATGGCAAGAAGCTTTTGCACTAATAGATTCGGGAGCCACTGGAAATTTTTTAGACTTTCAAACCGCATATCCACTACAACTTGCATGTCAAAAGAAGGTAATACCTGAAAGTGTACAGGCTGTGGATGGCAGTGAACTCGCTGGAGGCCCAATCACTTCTCACACTTTCCCAATTCAAATGACATGTTACAATTCCAATGATCATCAACATTTAGAGCAAATACAGTTTGATGTTATCAAAGCCCCTCAACATGGTTTTATTTTTGGTATGCCTTGGCTCAGATTACATAACCCACACATATATTGGAAAAAGAACACTCTAACCTTCTCATCGTCTCATTGCTCAAAAACGTGTCTTTCCACTAAACCTTTTATCCAACAGATAGCTACAGCAGCAGAAAAGACAATAACATTACCGTCTCAATATGCCACATTTGCAGATGTGTTTAGTGAGCAAGGAGCTGGTACGCTACCACCCCATCGACCTTATGATTGTCAAATTGATTTGGTGCCAGGATCTGTGATCCCTAATTGTAGAACTTACGTTCTTTCTGAAAAAGAAAATCAGTATCTACGGGAATATCTTGACCAATGTTTGACAAACAATGTAATTAGACCTTCACGTTCTCCAGTAGCCTCTCCTCTGTTCTTCGTTCCCAAAGCTAATGGTGATTTGAGACCTTGTATCGATTATAAAGCCCTGAACAAGATCACCATAAAAAATAAATACCCTTTGCCTTTAATTCCCGTATTATTGGATCAAGTCAAGGATGCTGTCATTTATACTAAACTTGACCTCCGTGGGGCTTATCATTTGGTACGCATATGAGAGGGAGACGAATGGAAAACTGCTTTCAAAACCCGTTTTAGCTTGTTTGAATATCAAGTAATGCCCTTTGGTCTCTGTAACGCTCCTGCTGCATTTCAATATTTCCTCAATGACGTCTTAAGAGAATACTTAGATTTATTTGTCATTTTTTACATAGATGACATTCTAATCTACTCCAGTGCAAAAGAATGTCATGAAGAACACGTGAGGAAAGTACTCTTAACTCTGCGAAAACATCATCTATACTGTAAACTTAGTAAATGTGAGTTTCATACGGAAGAAGTGGAATTTTTGGGAGTCACTCTAACACCTAAGGGAATGCAAATGACCGACCGAAAGATCCAAGCTGTCATGGATTGGCCCACACCTAAATCTGTTCGAGATGTCCAATGCTTTCTAGGGTTTGCCAATTTGTATCGGCGTTTTATTGATCATTTTTCCCAAAAGGTGGCCCCCATTACAAAATTACTTCGCAAAAATACCCCTTTTCACTGGTCATCGCAAACTGAAGAAGCCTTTCAGATGTTAAAACAAGCCTTTACCACTGCCTCTATCCTAGCTCACCCACAGAGTTCAGACCCATTTATTGTAGAAGCAGATGCTTCCGATGTGGCAATTGGGGCCATTCTTTCACAACGACACCCTACTACAGGACAATTACATCCCGTGGCTTACATGTCTAAAAAACTTAACACAGCAGAACAAAATTATACAATTGCAGAAAAAGAACTATTGGCAATACGTGAAGCATTCAAGGAATGGAGACATTATTTATCTGGAACAGCCCACCGAATCACAGTTTATTCTGATCATAGGAACTTACAATTCATGAGCTCAGCCCGAGTATTAACCCCCAGACAATTGCGATGGATGTTGTTTTTTGCTGAATTCGACTTTGTCGTTACTTTCAGACCAGGTAGTGATAACAGAAAAGCTGATGCTTTAACCAGACAAGATTCTACATTAGTGCATGAAAAACCTCAACCAATGCCAATCACTAATCCCTCCAAAGTTATATGTTCAATAGCTGCTGACGAATTTCTTGATTCCATTCGTACCCATTTCCACATCACGGAGTGGTCAAATTGGCTTAAAAAAGGCACCGATTATTCAATACAACAAGGTTTGCCCTTTTATAATTCAAAAATCTTTTTACCTACGAAAGAATTACAACGCACAGCTTTTCAATGGTTGCACACACATCCAGTAGCAGGCCACCCAGGACCTCAAAAAACCCTAGAACTTATGAAAATATATTTTTGGTGGCCCACTTTTATTAAAGATGTTAAACAAATGATAGAATTATGTGAAATTTGTGCTCGCTGCTAAATCTCTCATGTTAAACCAAAGGGTTTGTTAATACCTTTACCAACTCCTGATTACCCA